>NW_022264659.1:31860-104360 GCF_002021735.2 Oncorhynchus kisutch
AGAGGTAGAGAGAGAGAGGTAGAGGTAGAGAGTTAGAGGTAGAGGTAGAGAGAGAGAGAGAGAGAGAGAGAGAGAGAGGGTAGAGGTAGAGGTAGAGAGGTAGAGTTAGGGAGAGAGATGTAGAGAGGTAGATGTAGAGGTAGAGGGTAGAGGTAGAGAGATAGAAGTAGAGAGGTAGAGGGGTAGAGGTAGAGGGGTAGAGGTAGAGAGGTAGAGGTGGAGGGGTAGAGGTAGAGGGGTAGAGGTAGAGAGGTAGAGGTGGAGGGGTAGAGGTAGAGAGGTAGAGAGGTAGAGAGGTAGAGAGGTGGAGGTAGAGAGGTGGAGGTAGAGAGGTAGAAGTAGAGAGGTAGAGAAGTAGAGGTAGAGGTAGAGAGTATTGGTAGAGAGGTAGAGGTGTAGGTTAGGTAGAGGGGTAGAGGTAGAGAGGTAGAGGTAGAGGTAGAGGTAGAGAGGTAGAGGTAGAGAGAGAGGGGTAGAGAGAGAGAGGTAGAGGTAGAGAGAGAGAGGTAGAGGTAGAGGTAGAGAGTTATAGGTAGAGGTAGAGAGAGAGAGAGAGAGAGGTAGAGGTAGTAGAGAGACAGACAGACAGACAGACAGACAGACAGACAGACAGACAGACAGACAGACAGACAGACAGACAGACAGACAGACAGACAGACAGACAGACAGACAGACAGACAGACAGACAGACAGACAGACAGACAGACAGACAGACAGACAGACAGTGTAAGGAGAGATACAGGGGGTAATGAGAGAGAGAGGAGAGAGAGAGAGAGAGAGAGAGAGAGAGAGAGAGAGAGAGAGAGAGAGGAGAGAGAGAGAGAGAGAGAGAGAGAGAGACAGGGGGTAAGAAGAGATAGAGATAGATACAGGGTTGTAAGCAGAGAGAAAGGAGAGCGAGCAAGAGTGTCTTTGTGGGCTATGTCTTTGTGGGCTATACTCAGCCTTGTCTCAGGATGGTAAGTTGGTGGTTGAAGATATCCCTCTAGTGGTGTGGGGGCTGTGCTTTGGCAAAGTGGGTGGGGTTATATCCTTCCTGTTTGGCCCTGTCCGGGGGTGTCCTCGGATGGGGCCACAGTGTCTCCTGACCCCTCCTGTCTCAGCCTCCAGTATTTATGCTGCAGTAGTTTATGTGTCGGGGGGCTGGGGTCAGTTTGTTATATCTGGAGTACTTCTCCTGTCCTATTCGGTGTCCTGTGTGAATCTAAGTGTGCGTTCTCTAATTCTCTCCTTCTCTCTTTCTTTCTCTCTCTCGGAGGACCTGAGCCCTAGGACCATGCCCCAGGACTACCTGACATGATGACTCCTTGCTGTCCCCAGTCCACCTGGCCATGCTGCTGTTCCAGTTTCAACTGACCTGAGCCCTAGGACCATGCCCCAGGACTACCTGACATGATGACTCCTTGCTGTCTCCAGTCCACCTGGCCATGCTGCTGCTCCAGTTTCAACTTCCACCTGACTGTGCTGCTGCTCCAGTTCCAACTGTTCTGCCTTATTATTATTCGACCATGCTGGTCATTTATGAACATTTGAACATCTTGGCCATGTTCTGTTATAATCTCTACCCGGCACAGCCAGAAGAGGACTGGCCACCCCACATAGCCTGGTTCCTCTCTAGGTTTCTTCCTAGGTATTGGCCTTTCTAGGGAGTTTTTCCTAGCCACCGTGCTTCTACACCTGCATTGCTTGCTGTTTGTGGTTTTAGGCTGGGTTTCTGTACAGCACTTTGAGATATCAGCTGATGTACGAAGGGCTATATAAATATAAATATCAATATAAAATAAATATAAGAGAGAGAGCGAGAGAGAGCGAGAGAGAGAGAGGGAGAAATAGAGGAGGCCAATCCGTCACCTGAAGCCAATTTCCTTGTGGTCATTAGACCAGCGTTTAAAGAGTGTTATTTCAACACTGTCTGGCGCAGTGACACTAATGTCATGACAAGGGCATG
The DNA here is from genome assembly GCF_002021735.2 of Oncorhynchus kisutch. Taxonomy (NCBI): domain Eukaryota; kingdom Metazoa; phylum Chordata; class Actinopteri; order Salmoniformes; family Salmonidae; genus Oncorhynchus; species Oncorhynchus kisutch. The sequence goes on from NW_022264659.1 coordinate 33,809, forward strand.
TCATTTAGATGCCCGTAAATAAAGTATGTGTTATCATAATCATCATTCATTAAACATGACCACGAGTCTGCTGGATCTGTGCATGTGTGTGTGTGCGCGCGCGTGCATGCATGTGTGTGCGTGTATGTTTCTGTGTGTGTGTGTTTCTGTGCGTGTGTGTGTTTCTGTGTGTTTCTGTGTGTGTGTGTGTGTGTGTGTGTGTGTGTGTGCGTGTGTGTGTGTGTTTCTGTGCATGTGCGTGTGCGTGTGTGAGTGTGTGTGTGTGCGTGTGTGTGTTTCTGTACATGTGTGTGTTTCTGTGCGTGTGTGTGTTTCTGTGCGTGTGTGTGTTTCTGTGCGTGTGTGTGTTTCTGTGCGTGTGTGTGTTTCTGTGCGTGTGTGTGTTTCTGTGTGTGTGTGTGTTTCTGTGTGTGTGTGTGTTTCTGTGTGTGTGTGTTTCTGTGTGTGTGTGTGTTTCTGTGTGTGTGTGGGTTTCTGTGCGTGTGTGTGTTTCTGTGTGTTTCTGTGTGTGTGTGTGTGTGTGTGTGTGTGTGTGTGTGTGTGTGTATTTCTGTGTGTGTGTGTTTCTGTGTGTGTGTGTTTCTGTGTGTGTGTGTGTTTCTGTGTGTGTGTGGGTTTCTGTGCGTGTGTGTGTTTCTGTGTGTTTCTGTGTGTGTGTGTGTGTGTGTGTGTGTGTGTGTGTGTGTGTGTGTGTGTGTGTGTGTGTGTGTGTGTGTTTCTGTGTGTGTGTGTTTCTGTGTGTGTGTGTGTGTTTCTGTGTGTGTGTGTGTTTCTGTGTGTGTGTGTGTTTCTGTGAGTGTGTGTGTTTCTGTGCGTGTGTGTGTTTCTGTGTGTGTGTGTGTTTCTGTGTGTGTGTGTGTGTTTCTGTGAGTGTGTGTGTTTTTGTGCGTGTGTGTGTTTCTGTGTGTGTGTGTGTTTCTGTGAGTGTGTGTGTTTCTGTGCGTGTGTGTGTTTCTGTGTGTGTGTGTGTGTTTCTGTGTGTGTGTGTGTTTCTGTGAGTGTGTGTGTTTCTGTGTGTGTGTGTGTTTCTGTGTGTGTGTGTGTTTCTGTGTGTGTGTGTTTCTGTGTGTTGTTTGTGAGTGTGTGTTTCTGTGAGTGTGTGTGTTTCTGTGCGTGTGTGTGTTTCTGTGTGTGTGTGTGTGAGTCTTCTTTGAACTGTAACATCTATTAACACTGTGGCTCACAGGAAGAGGAACATCCAGTATGTCTGACATACTTTTCCGCAGCCGTATAGCTGGCCACATAACCTATTATTCTACTTCTCTCTGACAAGACCAGACACAGTGGAACACAAATGGGATCATCTAAGGGGACTTCTGATGTTCGAATCTCATGACCTACTGGACCCCTTATATTTTGGGTCAGTTATGCATTAGTTCTGTACTGTACAATATCAGATCTGCATGTTGATGTGTGTAAGCGTATAGTACATGTTAGTGTGGCTGTGTTGGATACATGTTAGATCTACTGTAGCATTCCAGCTGATATAGACATCGAATGGAAGATCAGCATTAAATGTATGTTTTATGTGTGTTAGATCTCTGCTCCCCATGTGTTGCTTTGGCCCTTGGTCGTAATGGGACAGAGACTGAGGTCGAGAGAGGTAAAGTCCCAGGCGGTCTGTTTGAAGACCCCCTCTGTGAGGCACGGGGTCTCTGATGTTCACTCTGCTCCCTATACATCTTTAATGACATCATCCCTGCTTGCCCCATAGCCCACCAGATAGAGGTCCGTACATGCATGGCCAGGGTCGACGAGCATCCTGAAAGTATGTTAAAATGTGTGATTAAATGTTAATGGATTCTGAGATAGAAATTTTAGTATACATGTATTCTGCATCCACTTGCATAGGAACTCGACTACCCCGGCACATGGTGTCAGAATATGCCAGTTAAAGCTGCAATATGTCACTTTTGGGCAACCCGACCAAATTCACATAGAAATGTAATTTATAGATCTGTCATTCTCATTGAAAGCAAGTTTAAGAAGCAGTAGATCTGTTCTATGTGTGTTATTTCTATGCTTCCCATTCTTAAATTTCATTTTTGTGTATTGAAAATATATTTCACAGTGGTTGAGATGGTACAATGTTTTGTCACATACAATTCTAATAGTTTGTCTAATTTTAATCTATCAACCAGGAAATGCCAACATTGACCAGTGGCTGTATTGCGAGAGAAGAAGTCAAAGGAGGTCATGCTGTGTGATCTGGCAACATACACAGTAACAGAATGAAAAACTAGTTGGATCCAGCAACTAGGAAAACACACAGTTATGGTATGAAGAACTAGTTTTTCTGTGAAGGTGTTGAAATAGAGGTTTAAGGTAGATTTGGAGAATAAGGGGGGACGTGAGGTGTAACCCTGTGAAAACGGGAGCGTTTGCAGGTATGGTTGAAAGGTGCTCTCAGAAAGCTGTGGAGGCAGAAACAGATCAGGATGCTAATGGTGAGAGGACGGACACTGAGTTGCATGAGAGCTGATTCCCTCCCTCTCATGTTCATTCATCCTTACAAAGGAAAGGGCAGAGGCAACAAGATCACGCACCCCTTGAAGCTAGATCTGTCTTAAGGAATCTAGCATCTGTCACACACACACACTCACAACCACACACACACACAATCACAACCACACAAACACATAAGTGATCCTGATACCAACACATACTCAGGCACTCATATTCTCTCACACATACTAACCCACACAGACTTTGGCACACATACCAGTCTGATTACTTCACACTGACTCACGTGAGTGCTGGTGTTTACCGTCCCTGAGCCGGCAGCCATGATGGATTTAGTGCTGATAGGAGGGGAAAGGCTGTGAAACTCATTAGTTAGAAAAACACTGGAGAGAGCCAGCTCCTACACACACACACACGCACGCACACGCACGCACACACACACACACACACAGACACACACACACATTTCGGTTGAATGCATTAAGTTATGCAACTGACTCGGTATCCCCTTTCCTTCCCTCATACATGTCCACAGACACACAGACACACACACGCACAGACACATATAGACACAGACACACACAGACACACAGACACACACACATTTCGGTTGAATGCATTAAGTTGTGCAACTGACTCGGTATCCCCTTTCCTTCCCTCATACATGCCCACAGACACACAGACACACACACGCACAGACACATACAGACACAGACACACACAGACACACACACACACACACAAGGAAGAGAACCAGGACAAATAACATATAAAGATTTTATTTTTTGTACCTTTATTTAAACGGGGTCAACATTGAGACCAGGGAGTCTTTCACAATGGAGCCCTGCACATACAAGTAATTCAGAGTCAAAATCAAATACAAAAACAAAACAAACGAAGAAAAACAAGAATGTGTAGTAGAGCTTTGTAACCTAAAGGGGAGTAATGAAGTGATCTACGGGACTTTAGGACCAGCCAACCTTTTGATACAGGATGCAGTGGTCAGTATGAAACCTGTCATCTGTGATAAAAACAATTACACTATAGGAGACGGCTTCCACAGGTTTAAGAATAGTGGCTGCTGCAATCTGGTAAATGGTGTCAACAAAATCAAGAACTGGCAGGAAAGTTGACTGTACAATCTGCTTCCTGCTATTTAAGAAGAGGCCAGAACTATTTCTAAATTGTAGCTTTTTTAACTAGCTCATCCATAGATTTTTTTAACATGAAGTCTTTGTCAAATGCCCAGAAACCATTCCCTACAAATAATCACACACACACACACACACACAGACACACACAGGAGGGAGCCAGCACATACTTCCCCCCACCCCACCGTATACAGTGTGAAATATTGATACAGACGAGAAGGCTGTGTTGGTTGGATCGAGAGACGGACCCCAGCCCTCCACTGTAATGAAATCATAACGTTTGTAGCCCTGCGGCTATCCATCACACCGCTCGCTAATGTCGACACTGCTCGCTTTTTCTTCCAGGCCTGTCCCAGTTACGGCACTCCGTTCTGGGCTACGAGATGACAAGAGACGGGGGAACAGACACAGAGCCAATGTAAACCTCTTATAAAATAACATTGTTTTTTTCAGCCTGTGAATTTCAAACTAGGTTATTGAGAGGGAACATTGGCTTGGCCAAAAGAAACATGTATTGTCCAGTGGGAATACTCTGTTGTGACTGATATTGCGTCACTTGCTCTGTATGCACTCAGATTTCCTGCTAATAGTACATTCAATTGCACTCATCACAGTTCCATGGTTCTTATTCTGACTAACATCGTCATGAATGATATCCAATGATGACCCAGGAGCAGCCATCTTGACAGCTCTCTCCTTTCCTCTCTCCTTTCCTCTCTCCTCCTTCTCTGCCCTTCCCTTCCTTTCTTACCTTCCATCTCACTCCTCTATCTTCCAGCGCCACTCTCTCTCTTTTTATCCCTTCCTCCATTTCTTCTACCTATCCCCCCCCCCCCCCCCCCCCCCCCCCCTCCTATCCATGTGGGAGTCAGTGTGTCTGTCATGGACGTGTTCTGACCATCCAATGCTTGTTGTTGTGGCGATTGGAACGCTACCCCAGAAAGGTACCATCAACAGTCATGATCTGAGAGAATCTGCAGGCAGCCTCCACACACAAACACACACACACACACAAACATGCATGCTCGCTCGCACACACAGACAGAGACACACACACACACGAGGCATACCCTGCAGTGGGTAACAGACACGCTCAGTTATGATTCCAAGCACACACACAACCACACACACACGCTTCAGACAGCCTGATGGTGTATGATGAGTTTCTCCAGCCCACTCTCTAAATCTCCTCAGTAAATAATGATGATGATGAAGGTGGTGTTGATGGTGATTAAGGGTGGCCTTCACTCATGCTGGGTAAATCTGAGTGAGAGAGGGATGAGAAGAGAGGAGAGGAGCGCGGAGGAGAGGAGAGGAGAGGAAAGACAATCCACCCAGCCGTCAAATTACACCTCCATCAAAGGGGAAGTAGCCGTGGTTACGGTTGAGCTATAGAGACAGTGCCATCTCAGAGCTCTATGATTTGACTCACTGCTAGGATCAGCCAATCACACGCTGGCAGATCGAATGTGGCTTGGTAAACTGACAAATCAAAACTGACTTTGATGCATAGTGAAAACAGGTTAAAGTTGGAGTTAACTAAGGTTGTACACTTATATAATATAATCATTGTAAAGTGTTAACGAGAGTTGAAAATACATTGAGTTGTCAACCTTGGTGCTCCTTTGCTGAATAGAGAATATCTCTGTTCTCCAGAAGAAGAGGAATAAGAAGAGTGAAAGAGGGAGGCAGAGGGGGTAGGAGGTAAGAGAGAGAGAGAGAGAGGGAGGGCAAGAGAGAGAAGGTAGAGCGATAAAGAGAGGGGGAGAGAGAGGAATAGCCTGATCTATATGAGAGGTAAACAGTCCCTCGATCACATGGGCCGAAATAAAACCTCCCCAAAAACCAGGGAGCCCTTTGAACCACCATTTAGATTTGAAAAAGACACTCAACCATCTGCCATCCCCCTGGTCCCCATATTCTCCTATCTTCTTAAGTTCGTCATCCTATTTTCCAGTCATTCATAGGGGGGCTCTGTCATCTTATTAGTTATTCAGACAGATGGTTCTGGGAAAAGACTGGAAACTCCAATATCCCACAGTGGTTTAGACAATTACGATCAGCGTCCAGCAGCTGTGTTATAGAGCCCACGTGCACACACACACACACACACACACACACACACACACACACACACACACACACACACACACACACACACACACACACACACACACACACACACAGCCACACACACACACCTATGTCTTTTGAACACAATCATGGCTACTGAACGAAGAGCTGTTTGGAGCCAGCTTTTTTAAGTGAATGAAGCAGACTCAAAAGGCTAACTGAAAAGACATGAAATTCTTTTCACTAGTAAAGGCCACATCGAACAGGGATGGGCAATACATTTTGGATCGAGTGCCACATCAGGGTAACAACTACAAAAAAATTTTTTGACCAATTTGTTCGTCTAAATACATTTGCGGGTGAATAAAAGGGTAGTCAGGTACAATCAAATATAAGCCATAGGTCCGTTATAATGTATACATGCTTTCTATTGGGTTTAAATTAGATTCGGGATTTTGGGCCAATACCTACAGCTGATTTTCTTTGCAATATCGACCAATACCGATTTTTAAAATGTATTATTAAAATCTAATTCCATTGTTTTACCATTCTATCACAGATATTCATCAGGCTAATAAGACAATATGTCAAATGACTTGAATATGGAAAGGTGTATTTGCATCAGAAAGGTATTAAAAATTCAGCAAAGATCAGTAAAGATGATCAGATAATAATTGTGTGTGTAGAAGAAATATTTGAGGCTTTATTTTAAAAAACAGTCCCTTCTTTCGTGTCCTGTGAGTCTTAGTCTTCAGGAATGGGGTTCTAATAGCTAAAATACCCAACCATTCAAAAGCTAGAGCCAGATTTGGAAGGAAGAAAACAGAAACTGCTCCGTTTGTCCCAACCGGAGACGGTCACAACTGCTAAATAACCCACATCTGAGGTTACTCACGGGGGACTTGTGCGAAGGAGGAAGGCAACATAACACAGAGATGATGTATTATTAAATGAATGTATGCCCAGTGTACGAGGCCTCTGATGAGATGATGTGAACCTCCAGGCATTTGCCTGAGATGCCTAATGGTAAGTCTGCCCACTGCATGAGGCCTTTGGCAACTGAGATGCAATCAGCCATATGGACCATCTGAACTTTTAATGGAATTTCATAGCCCTCACCACGTCCAATTAGCCAACCTTGTTCTCTCTCTCTTTCTCCTGGCCGCTTTGTTTATTAAATCACTTTATTGGTCAATAACCGTATGGCACGGCTAGCACATAGTGGGTGACATCGTGACTGGTGTGGAGAGTTTGAGGGGAATGGCGAGGAGAAAGTGTGTGTGTGTGTGCGTGCGTGCGCTTCTCTGTGTGGTAGCTACTACAAAGCAAATCCTGAGACACACAATGATCAACCCACTCAACGCTGATGATAAAGCCCTGACATTGATCACTGCTGAAGAAGCCATTCCTACACATAAGAGATTCTTACCTAAGTGCTACATCTGTCATGTCTATGCCGTTAGTGCTGTGTTTAGTGCTATTAGTGCTTGTCTGCAGCTGGTGGTAATGTCTGGTTGTAGTGTGTAAAGAGCAGCGTAGAGGTCCGTTGTAGTGAATAACTACATGGATTCAGCCCAGTAGAGCTCACCTCTCCTTCTCTACGCGCCTCGCATCCATTATTTCTCTCTCGCTCTCATTTTCCATTCCTTGCTCTCTCTCTCGCTGCTTTGTGTTATTATTCTCTCTCTCTCTCTCTCTCTCTCTCTCTCTCATGAAAGTCATATTTTCACCTTGCCGGGGGCAGAATATGAAAGACGATCTGATGTGTTTCATTTATCAGTTGCGGTTGGGGGCCACCCACACACAGGGCACTGACCCTGGCCCACGCAGCCATGAGGATGGCCTGGTGCAGCTAGATGTCACCTCACCAGACCCCATCTGACAGGGTGCTAGTTGAGAGGGGAGGAGGGAGTGAGTGGGAGGTTAATGTCTAATGCATCTTTTTGGGAGGCAGACACACTGCACTGCTACACTGCCAATATTACAGGAAAACAGAGGGAGATTGAGAGAATACATTTAGAGGGCATGCAAGAGAGATGGGCCATCATTATAAAATATATTGGGGGGGGAGACTGTTGTAAGAGGGGGTGAGAGCGGGAGAGGGAGAGGGAGAGGGGGTGAGAGCAGGAGAGAAAGGGGGAAAGGTAGGGTGTGGTGGAGGGAGAAAAAGGGGGAGATAATGAGGGAGATAGAGTGGATGGAGAGAGCAGAGATTGATAGAATAAACGAAGAGGTAGAAAGAGAGGGAGCAGCAGGTAGATCAACAGAGAGAGCTGCAGTACAGCAGGTAAAGTTGTCTGATCCAGGAGTCTCCACATCTCTCTTCCCTGACCGCTGAGACTGTGCTTCTGAATGTGTTTTCTGTGTAGTGAAAAACAACATCTAACTTCCCTCCAACTCTGCCGCTGCTGCAGTAGAGCCCACAACATCCCCAGTTTCCACGCCTGTCTTCCGTTACAACTAGCAGCAGCAAAGGATTTCACTGCCAACAGTGGAGCAGACTCAGGTTGAAGCAGAGCAGTCAGATGAAGAAAACTGGATAGTGAGATTGACAGAACACCATCTATGTGAAATACCCTGCTAAGGCCCTGAATAACATACTATACAGTATACTGTGATGTTTGACGGTGTGCATTGAGCTGCAGAGACTCAACAGAGAAATATAACATCATCAATGGATCTCAGCTTATGACTTGACATACAGTATGCATCTGGGAATGTTTGCCCGTAAGTACTGGTCCAGAGTCAGATGTCCCTCCTATTTCATCAAAACCCAGAAGGCTCGGGACAAAAGTAGTGCGCAACATAGGAAATAGGACCCATTCCTCAATACTTAGGTCACTTTTTCACAACTCTTCAAACAGTGAGCACAGCAGCAGTCTATGTGGGTGAAATTGTGGATAATTTTTCATTGTTTTGGCACAAAACCTACCAAGGTGTTGGTCTTTCAATTCGTATTACCATCTATACAAAAGGGGACATCTTAGGAACAATGCTGTACTGTAATGTAAACATGAAACATGGACCCAGCCAGAGATAGAGAAGTGGCTGACAGAGGAAGAAGAGTGGCTGGGCGAGGAAGAGGAGTACGTATGCGTGGTGGAAAAGACTGGGAGGAAGATCAAGAACAGTTGACTCAGATGAGATTAGGGCTAATAGAATTGATCATGTAATAAATCATGGTCTATCAATGAGAGGGGCTGGTCTGAGAGAGCCTCCAAACCCACTTGTGTGTAATTGTTTTTGTATTTCTGCTTAGGACCCAACGGTTACCTCCCACAGGCCGGAGAGGTAGGATTTTGACTGCTGTGCAGGAAACTGCAATCGTTGATATGGTCACCAGAAACAATGGCATACAACTCACAGAGATTCAGGACAGAGTGTTGGCAGACAACATTACATTTGGAAATATACACAATGTAAGCATAACAACTATTTCTGGAGTCCTGAAACAACATCAAGGCAGGATGAAGCAGTTTGAGAGGAACTCGGAACGAGTCAAGCAACTCAGGAACCAATATGTCCAGGTAAGATGACTATAAAATACAGAACTGGTTTTGAACAAAACCAAACAGGGCAGAGGCACACAATGGCATGTTTTTAGGTATTATGTAAACTACCGCAATAGCCTAACTATGTTGCCTTGTGTATTTATTTTAGAGAGTCATGGAGATTGAAGTCAGGCAAACACCCAACATATTCATCTTTGTGGATGAGGCTGGTTTCAACTTGGCCAAAACACAGCGACGAGGAAGGAATGTGATTGGACAAAGAGCCACAGTGGATGTCCTGGGCCAGAGGGGTGCCAACATCACAATGTGTGCACCAATATCCTCTGATGGATGGCTGTTACACAAACCGCTAATTGTGCCAAACAACACCGAGTGTCTCATTACATTCCTGGATGACCTCTATGGAAGGGTTGTGCCAGGTGAGGAAAGGGTTGCAGTGAGGCGAAATCAGCCAACGTTTGTAACTGTATGGGACAATGTGACATTTCACCACTCCTGTGCAGTCACAGAGTGGTTTGCAGCCCATCCCAGGATGGTGTCACTTCTCCTCCCACCTTACTCTCCATTCCTCAATAGAGGAATTATTTTCCTCATGGAGGTGGAAGGTTTATGACCACCATCCACATGATCAAATGTCCCTCCTGGATGCAATGAATGCCTAATGCCTGGACATATCTGCAGAAGATTACCAGGGATGGACCAGGCATGCCAAAAGATTATTTCCTAGGTGTATTGCCCAAGATGACATAAGATGTGATGTGGATGAGAACCTGTGGCCAGATGGAGAAGACAGGGTTGACTAGCTTTGCTACTGTATCTGTATCGGTAGATGGTGTATATACAAATTATTTTATTTTGGAATCACTCAATGACAAAAAATGACAAAACATATTGAAGCATATTGCATCATATCTGATTCATTCTTGTAACATATACTGTAATGAATTCTAAACAGTAGAGAGGTGTCTGTGGGCATTCTATGTTTTATGTTCTATGTTTTCTATTTCTTTGTGTTTGGCCGGGTATGGTTCTCAATCAGGGACAGCTGTCTATTGTTGTCTCTGATTGGGAACCATACATAGGTAGCCCTTTTTCCCACCTGTGGGTGTGGGAAGTTGTCTTTGTTTGTAGCATTATAGCACTGAGGCTTCACGGTCATGTTGTATGGTTATTGTTTTTGTCAGCGTCATCCAAAATAAAGGAATATGTACGCTCAGCACGTTGCGCTTTGGTCCTCCTCATTCAACGATCGTGACAGTGTTATTCTTGTTTTGTAGAGACATTTTACAAAAGAAAACATTGTGTAATGCTACCTGTAGTTAGTGTTTTTTAGGTCATTGTTTTATGAGTGACAAAGTGTGCTTGTTGGGTGACAACCTTTGCTAGTGTTGTGGTAGAAAGAGTTGATTTGAGACATGTATGAAGTGTTTTTGGTAGTTTTAGTGCATTTTGGATGTGAAATCAACTGCTGTGCCAAGCTGAAAGTTGGTTAGGAGAACTGGTGTGAAGACTTTCTTTTCAAGTGACCTAAGTATTGAGAAATGGATCCCAGCGATTGTATTAAACTGTAAAGGGGCAATCTGTAGTTGCTACATAAATTGTTGGACTTATAAATGAATTATATACAACCATTGATTGATGAAGAATATAACTCATGAGCTTAGTTCAGCTTTCATACCTCATCAGAACCCAAAACATAAGCTTGTTTTACTCCAATGTTTGTAAACAAAGTAAATGTAAACAAACACAGAATACCATCAAAACATGGTTAAAACTTGAATTTGAGAGTGGTTACATTTCTCCAGCCCAATCCCTCAGCTTTTTACCCAAAATATTGCGGGGAGGTGCTTTGTTATTGTTTCAACTGCCGATTGCCGCTTTAAGATGCAACAACCCCCCCCCCCAGTAGAATGTGCTGACAAGTCACAATGTGAATGGGACAGCAGAGCAGCAGATGGGTTGCTGTTGATTTATCCCTGTATGATGTGACAGTAAGGCCTTGTCGGCTGGGATATTTACTGGCCCCAGTCGATAGAGACTCACTGCAGGAATACAAAATAAAGGCTTAGAGCTCTCTCATCACCTCATCTCCCCGAAACCTGATTACGATGCATTAGGATGAAATCAGTAAAGGCCACAGTGGAATATTCTAAAGGTTTTCTCAGAAGCACCGAAGTAAGTAAAGAGGTTTAAAAGTTAAAGTGTGTGTGTGTGTGTGTGTGTGTGTGTGTGTGTGTGTGTGTGTGTGTGTGTGTGTGTGTGTGTGTGTGTGTGTGTGTGTGTGTGTGTGTGTGTGTGTGTGTGTGTGTGTGTGTGTGTGTGTGTGTGTGTGTGCGTGCGTGTCGAGTCAGGGGAGGGGTGATGCCAAAAAAGGGTAATGCCTCTCTCTGGTGGAGTGCCAGGGTGTTTATAGCATTGTGACCCCAGAACAAAGCCCTGTGCCAACAGAGATTTACATATCATCCATTGGCTCCATTGTTCTACAGAGGGCAGAGGGCACCGTGACAAGCTTCTCATCACAGTAGGGTGGCATGAGGTAACACGGGCCTTGGCACCATCCATCAGCTGCCAATATGATTCATTCACTGGCCCCATGAAATGCTTTAGAATAGAATCTCATTGGCAGTTAAACGCAGAACTGGACTTATAACCTGCAATTAAAGCCGACAACAGGAACTGATCATTTACTGTCATTTGTTGTTTTTATGCATTTCTTGATATTATCATGTTCATTATAAATTCCAATAAACAGATGCACCACTTATTCCATACCATATGTGCATTCACATGAAAGCTTGTTATTTGACCAACTAGTTATAATATTCCTATGAGACTGTGCAGCATTATTTATGGGCACTAGGAGGAGACGACAGGTCATACACTCCCTGAAGCACTGAGTGGGCAGTAAATAAATCAAATCAAACTTTATTGGTCACATACATATTGTCATGACGCTGCCCTGTCGGGTGAGGTTTATGACCCCGTAAATACCTTTCCCCCTTTTCTCTCCACTCTACAGAATGGACTCTTGGAAAGCCCTTTGTTAACATAGAGAGAGTATGGAACATCAAAAGGTTGGGGAATGGAACAATATTTCCCTTTCTCAACCAGTTGAAAGTGTCCATTGGTACTTAAAGAATATGATCTCAGATCAGTTGTTGTCTGAGACATTATATCTCATGATAGGACGACATAAACTGTATCTTGGAAAGTCTACACATTCTAGTTATCAGATTCACATGGAATTGTTGTGCAACTTAAAGGTTTAAATATGAATCTCTGAAACAATTAAATGTAATTTTAGCTTCTAAGTGAGAGAATTGTTTTCATAAGTAAACTATGCTCACTCAGTGGCCACTCCCAAGTGAACAGACATTTGTTGAGAACTATGAAACACGCCCTTCTCTCCCCCAGTACAAAAGCCCGTTGACGGAAGTCAACCATAGTTCCCGATGATGTAAGGACTGGTGTCCATATGTTTAAAAGGGCTAATTTCAACTACAACCTAACGAAATTAACATTTAATTCCAGAACTGTTAGGACTGCTGTCCTAATGTTTAAAAGGGCGAATTTCAACATGGCTTGTAATGAACACGAGGGGAGAGAGAGAGATGGTTTCAAGTGCAGGGAGCAGCAGATGTTTATTGCAAAGGACCACAGGAGGAGGCAGGTAGCTGGGTCCAGGGGCAGGCAGAAGGTCATACACAGGGGGTCCAAATGGGCAACAGTACAGGCAGGGAGAAAGCTAGTAACATAGTCCAGGAGATCAGGCAATAGGTAGATAACAGGAAATCCAATAGGCTAAAGTACAGGCAGGGAATAGGCAAAATGCTTCGTTAGTGAGGCAGGCAAAAACTATCATACACGGGAAGAGTAAATCATGGAGAAAACCAGAGCTCTGAAAGAGGTGTGTCACAAAACAAACAATACCTCACACAGTGATGGGGTGCAAAGAACTGAACTAAATAATGTATGATAATGACATAAAGGTGTGTGAACAGGTGATTAGAATTCAGGTGATTGGGATCTGGAGAGGGAGCTGCGTTCAGGGGATCTAGGGGTTTGAGAGTGTGAGTTGGAAGCAGACGTTACAGTGGATGTGACGATCACCACATTGGAATGGTGAATTTCGACTATACCAGCCAGAATACAGAGCTGATTATGGCAACTTGGTATGAACTTTGAACTATTATTCACTAAAGAAGAAGTGATACCTCCTAGACGTCGAGTTATCTGCTGTAACTGTAAACTTTACATTACCGTTCAAAAGTTTGGGGTCACTTAGAAATGTCCTTGTTTTTGAAAGAAAAGCAAATTTTTTGTCCATTAAAATAACATCAAATTGATCAGAAATACAGCATAGACATTGTTCATGTTGTAAATTATTATTGTAGCTGGAAATGGCAGATTTTTTTATGAAATATCTACATTGGCGTACAGAGGCCCATTATCAGCAACCATCACTTCTGTGTTCCAATGGCACCTTGTGTTAGCTAATCCAAGTTTATCATTTTAAAAGGCTAATTGATCATTAGAAAACCCTTTTGCAATTATGTTAGCACAGCTGAAACCTGTTGTTCTGATTAAAGAAGCAATAAAACGGGCCTTCTTTAGACTAGTTGAGTATCTGGAGCATCAGCATTTGTGGGTTCGATTACAGAATCAAAATGGCCAGAAACTTTCTTCTGAAACTCATCAGTCTATTCTTGTTCTAAGAAATTAAGGCTATCCCATGTGAGAAAATGCCAAGAAACGGAAGATCTCGTACAACACTGTGTACTACTCCCTTCACAGAACAGCGCAAACTGGCCCTAACCAGAATAGAAAGAGGAGTTGGAGGAACCGGTGCACAACTGAGCAAGAGGACAAGTACATTAGAGTATCTAGTTTGAGAAACAGACGCTTCAACAGTGAATCCCTGAGCTGACAAGGTAAAAATGTGTCCTTCTACCCCTGAACAAGGCAGTTAACCCACTGTTCCTAGGCCATCATTGTAAATAAGAATTTGTTCTTATTAACTGATTGCCTAGTTAAATAAAGGTTAAATAAAAAATCTGTCATAATTCGGTGAAACATAAGATATTACAGTTTTTGTTGTCCCATTGGTAGGATATTTGTGATCGTACTTCGTCTAATTTATTGTCCAAAGATTGTACGTTGGTAAGGGCAGATTTCCCACTCGCCGTCGACGGATCCTTACAAGGCATGTCCTATGTCCTCTATACCTGCGTGTCACGTTCACTGTCTTCAAACTCCCTGTTATAGATGAGCCAAGGAGCGGCGTGCATGTAATTCCACATCTTTAATAAAGTGAAACCTTCACACAAAAAAACAGGTAAACAGAAACCGAACGTGACGCAACCGTGGCGCACACAAACACACACAGAAAATAAATAATTACCAACTACGTAGGTGGGAAAAAGGCTGCCTAAGTATGATTCCCAATCAGAGACCATGATAGACAACATAACAGCACAATTGGCTCGGCGCGCGTAAACGGCTGCCATTTCTTCCGGCACCATCCATGGGGCACTCTGTTCACAACGTTGACATCGGCAAACCGCTCGCCCACACGACGCGTACTGCCAAATTCTCTATAACGACATTGGAGGTGATTTATGGTAGAGGACTGAACATTAACCAGTCCTGCTATGCCATCTTGGTTAACCAAGATGGCATAGCAGTTCAGACGTCTTTTGTCCTCGTCTTGTCGTGTCCTGTATATATATATATTTACAACTTTTTTTTCTTTTTTTTCCATCAACTCATCTTCAAAACACTTTCCTGCAACCCGCCTCACCAATTTATATTTATAAAAAAGTATTATTTACCTCAAATCTGTAATCCTCCAAGAAGCTAGCCAGAAACTCCAAGAAGCTAGCCTGAAACTAGCCAGAAGCTAGCCAGGAGCTAGCCCAGAAGCTAATCCAGAAGCTAATCAGACACTAGTTCAGAAGCTAGTTAGCTTCTTTACTGGCAAATCGTTAGTATTCAGCTAACCATGGTTTGTGGTCATCAGCTATCCTTTAGCTCGAAAATCTATCGCCAGTTTTGTACGGCGCAGCGCGGCTCAGAACGGAATATACCGGACCAATTTTTCTCTCCATGTCCCTGGATTTCAACTGCTCTCTGGACATTCATACCCGGATCTCACAGCTAGCTAGCTGCTATCCGTGTGACTATCGGCTTTCGTCGATTCCGGAGCAAACATCAATTATTCCAGAGCTAGCCAGCTCCGTCAATCACTCCTGAGTTCCATCAATCACTCCTGGGCTGCAGTCACCTATCCGGACCCGTTTTACTGCCTACGCGGAGCCCCACCGGGCCTTCACAACTGGACTGCCGACGTTATCTACCCGAAGGTCGCGACGTTACTTGAACGCCCATCTGCGGCCTGCTAACCGTTAGCAGCCGAGGTGGCTAACAATAGACCTCCATCCTATGCTAGCTTGCTACCGATGGCCTGGCTAGCTGTCTAAATCGCCGTGACCCCCAACCAACCTCTCCACTCACTGGACCCTTTTGATCACTCGACTAAGCATGCCTCTCCTTAATGTCAATATGTCTTGTCCATTGCTGTTCTGGTTAGTGTTTATTGGCTTATTTCACTGTAGAGCCTCTAGTCCTGCTCACTATACCTTATCCAACCTATTAGTTCCACCACCCACACATGCAATGACATCTCCTGGTTTCAATGATGTTTCTAGAGACAATATCTCTCTCTTCATCACTCAATACCTAGGTTTACCTCCACTGTATTCACATCCTACCATAGCTTTGTCTGTACATTATACCTTGATGCTATTTTATCGCCCCCAGAAACCTCCTTTTACTCTCTGTTCCAGACGTTCTAGACGACCAATTCTTATTGCTTTTAGCCGCACCCTTATTCTACTCCTCCTATGTTCCTCTGGCGATGTAGAGGTGAATCCAGGCCGGCCCTGCAGTGCCTAGCTCCACTCCTATTCCCCAGGCGCTCTCTTTTGACGACTTCTGTAACCGTAATAGCCTTGGTTTCATGCATGTTAACATTAGAAGCCTCCTCCCTAAGTTTGTTATATTCACTGCTTTAGCACACTCTGCCAACCCGGATGTTCTAGCTGTGTCTGAATCCTGGCTTAGGAAGACCACCAAAAATTCAGAAATTTTAATTCCAAACTACAACATTTTCAGACAAGATAGAACTGCCAAAGGGGGCGGTGTTGCAATCTACTGCATATATAGCCTGCAGAGTTCTGTCCTACTATCCAGGTCTGTACCCAAACAATTTGAACTTCTACTTTTAAAAATCCACCTCTCTAAAAACAAGTCTCTCACCGTTGCCGCCTGCTATAGACCACCCTCTGTCTCCAGCTGTGCTCTGGACACCATATGTGAACTGATTGCCCCCCATCTATCTTCAGAGCTCGTGCTGCTAGGCGACCTAAACTGGAACATGCTTAACACCCCAGCCATCCTACAATCTAAACTTGATGCCCTCAATCTCACACAAATTATCAATAAACCTACCAGGTACCTCCCCAAAGCCTTAAACACGGGCACCCTCATAGATATCATCCTAACCAACTTCCCCTCTAAATACACCTCTGCTGTCTTCAACCAAGATCTCAGCGATCACTGCCTCATTGCCTGCATCCGTAATGGGTCAGCGGTCAAACGACCTCCACTCATCACTGTAAAACGCTCCCTGAAACACTTCAGCGAGCAGGCCTTTCTAATCGACCTGGCCGGGGTATCCTGGAAGGATATTGATCTCATCCCGTCAGTAGAGGATGCCTGGATATTTTTTTTAAATGCCTTCCTAACCATCTTAAATAAACATGCCCCATTCAAGAAATGTAGAACCAGGAACAGATATAGCCCTTGGTTCTCCCCAGACCTGACTGCCCTTAACCAACACAAAAACATCCTATGGCGTTCTGCATTAGCATCGAACAGCCCCCGTGATATGCAGCTGTTCAGGGAAGCTAGAAACCATTATACACAGGCAGTTAGAAAAGCCAAGGCTAGCTTTTTCAAGCAGAAATTTTCTTTCCTGCAACTCTAGTTCTGGGACACTGTAAAGTCCATGGAGAATAAGAACACCTCCTCCCAGCTGCCCACTGCACTGAAGATAGGAAACACTGTCACCACTGATAAATCCACCATAATTGATAATTTCAATAAGCATTTTTCTACGGCTGGCCATGCTTTCCACCTGGCTACTCCTACCCCGGTCAACAGCACTGCACCCCCAACAGCAACTCGCCCAAGCCTTCCCCCTTTCTCCTTCTCCCAAATCCATTCAGCTGATGTTCTGAAAGAGCTGCAAAATCTGGACCCCTACAAATCAGCCGGGCTAGACAATCTGGACCCTTTCTTTGGCTTCCTATTTCGCAACAAAGCATCCTTCACTCATGCTGACAAACATACCCTTGTAAAACTGACCATCCTACCAATCCTCGACTTTGGCGATGTCATTTACAAAATAGCCTCCAATACCCTACTCAACCAATTGGATGCAGTCTATCACAGTGCAATCCGTTTTGTCACCAAAGCCCCATATACTACCCACCATTGCGACCTGTACGCTCTCGTTGGCTGGCCCTCGCTTCATACTCGTCGCCAAACCCACTGGCTCCATGTCATCTACAAGACCCTGCTAGGTAAAGTCCCCCCTTATCTCAGCTCGCTGGTCACCATAGCATCTCCCACCTGTAGCACACGCTCCAGCAGGTATATCTCGCTAGTCACCCCCAAAACCAATTCTTTCTTTGGCCGCCTCTCCTTTCAGTTCTCTGCTGCCAATGACTGGAACAAACTACAAAAATCTCTGAAACTGGAAACACTTATCTCCCTCACTAGCTTTAAGCACCAACTGTCAGAGCAGCTCACAGATTACTGCACCTGTACATAGCCCACCTATAATTTAGCCCAAACAACTACCTCTTTCCCAACTGTATTTTATTTATTTATTTATTTTGCTCCTTTGCACCCCATTATTTTTATTTCTACTTTGCACATTCTTCCATTGCAAAACTACCATTCCAGTGTTTTACTTGCTATATTGTATTTACTTTGCCACCATGGCCTTTTTTGCCTTTACCTCCCTTCTCACCTAATTTGCTCACATTGTATATAGACTTGTTTATACTGTATTATTGACTGTATGTTTGTTTTACTCCATGTGTAACTCTGTGTCGTTGTATCTGTCGAACTGCTTTGCTTTATCTTGGCCAGGTCGCAATTGTAAATGAGAACCTGTTCTCAACTTGCCTACCTGGTTAAATAAAGGTAAAATAAATAAATAAATAAATTACATTCTCTGGCAACAGCTCTGGTGGACATACCTGTGGTCAGCATGCCAATTGCACACTCCCTAAAAACTTGAGACATCTGTGGTATTGTGTTGTCTCCAGTACAAGGTTCACCTATGTGATGATCATGCTGTTTATGCAGCTTCTTAATATGCCACACCTGTGAGGTGGATGGATTATCTTGGCAAAGGAGAAATGCTCACTAACAGGGACGTAAACAAATTTGTGCACAACATTTTGGAGAAATACACTTTTTGTGTGTTTTGACATTTCTGGGATCTTTAATTTCAGCTCATGAAACATGGGACCAACACTTTACATGTTGCGTTTATAATTTCGTTCGGTGTAGTTTTAAGTATCTCCAGAACAAAACCAACTATCCAAGCATGTGCTAAATTAAGTCTTCAAGATGATATGATGCTTCTGATAACATACACTATTATACAGTGCCTTGCGAAAGTATTCGGCCCCCTTGAACTTTGCGAGCTTTTGCCACATTTCAGGCTTCAAACATAAAGATATAAAACTGTATTTTTTTGTGAAGAATCAACAACAAGTGGGACACAATCATGAAGTGGAACGACATTTATTGGATATTTCAAACTTTTTTAACAAATCCAAAACTGAAAAATTGGGCATGCAAAATTATTCAGCCCCCTTAAGTTAATACTTTGTAGCGCCACCTTTTGCTGCGATTACAGCTGTAAGTCGCTTGAGGTATGTCTCTATCAGTTTTGCACATCGAGAGACTGACATTTTTTCCCATTCCTCCTTGCAAAACAGCTCGAGCTCAGTGAGGTTGGATGGAGAGCATTTGTGAACAGCAGATTTCAGTTCTTTCCACAGATTCTAGATTGGATTCAGGTCTGGACTTTGACTTGTCCATTCTAACACCTGGATATGTTTATTTTTGAACCATTCCATTGTAGATTTTGCTTTATGTTTTGGATCATTGTCTTGTTGGAAGACAAATCTCCGTCCCAGTCTCAGGTCTTTTGCAGACTCCATCAGGTTTTCTTCCAGAATGGTCCTGTATTTGGCTCCATCCATCTTCCCATCAATTTGAACCATCTTCCCTGTCCCTGCTGAAGAAAAGCAGGCCCAAACCATGATGCTGCCACCACCATGTTTGACAGTGGGGATGGTGTGTTCAGGATGATGAGCTGTGTTGCTTTTACGCCAAACATAACGTTTTGCATTGTTGCCAAAAAGCTCCATTTTGGTTTCATCTGACCAGCACCTTCTTCCACATGTTTGGTGTGTCTCCCAGGTGGCTTGTGGCAAACTTTAAACAACACTTTTTATGGATATCTTTAAGAAATGGCTTTCTTCTTGCCACCCTTCCATAAAGGCCAGATTTGTGCAATATACGACTGATTGTTGAGTCTCCCACCTCAGCTGTAGATCTCTGCAGTTCATCCAGAGTGATCATGGGCCTCTTGGCTGCATCTCTGATCAGTCTTCTCCTTGTATGAGCTGAAAGTTTAGAGGGACGGCCAGGTCTTGGTAGATTTGCAGTGGTCTGATACTCCTTCCATTTCAATATTATCGCTTGCACAGTGCTCTTTGGGATGTTTAAAGCTTGGGAAATATTTTTGTATCCAAATCCGGCTTTAAACTTCTTCACAACAGTATCTCGGACCTGCCTGGTGTGTTCCTTGTTCTTCATGATGCTCTCTGCGCTTTTAATGGACCTCTGAGACTATCACAGTGCAGGTGCATTTATACGGAGACTTGATTACACACAGGTGGATTGTATTTATCATCATTAGTCATTTAGGTCAACATTGGATCATTCAGAGATCCTCACTGAACTTCTGGAGAGAGTGTGCTGCACTGAAAGTAAAGGGGCTGAATAATTTTGCACGCCCAATTTTTCCGTTTTGATTTGTTAAAAGAGTTTGAAATATCCAATAAATGTCGTTCCACTTCATGATTGTGTCCCACTTGTTGTTGATTCTTCACAAAAAAATACAGTTTTATATCTTTATGTTTGAAGCCTGAAATGTGGCAAAAGGTCGCAAAGTTCAAGGGGGCCGAATACTTTCGCAAGGCACTGTATATTACACCTTCCTAATATTCAGTTGCACCCTTTTGCCCTTAGAACAGCCTCAGTTCGTCGGTGCATGGACTTTACAAGGTGTCAAAAGCGTTCCACAGGGATGCTGGCCCTTTCTTGAGCCACACAGGAAACTGTTGAGTGTGAAAAACCCAGCGGTGTTGCAGTTCTTGACTCAAAACGGTGCGCCTGGCACCTACTACCATTCCTCGTTCAAAGGCACTTCAATATTTTGCCTTGCCCACTCACCCTCTGATTGGAACACACTCACAATCCATGTTTCAATTGTCTCAAGGCTCTTTCCTTTCATCTACACTGATTGGAGTGGATTTAACAAGTGACATCAATAAGGGATCATAGCTTTCACCTGGATTCACCATGTCATGGAAAGAGCAGGTGTTCCTAATGTTTTGTCTACTCAGTGTATATGATGTGGTACAGTACTTCATATGTACATGCACTGTATTTATACTTGTGTGTGTTCATATGAGGATAATGTGCCTTCCACCTCCGCTCCACTGCCATCCATATCCCTCTCATGACTTGCCTAGTTAAATAAAATGAATAAATAAAATGTAAATAAACTCTGTCTTATGATTGGTCTGTTCTACAGCGATGGGCGACTGTGGAGCGCATTGATCAAGAGCGGTCCTCTCTCAGATGAATGGGCTCTCCACCGCGGTTGCTGTGAAGATGAATGAGGTTCGAACGCGTTCTGGCTGTGCTCAGATCTGTCTGGTGTCAAACGAGGCTAGAATCTGACCTACGCTTGAACTCAGAATCATAACAGAAGGAGAGAGAGATGAAAAGGGAGGGGGGATGTGGAGAGAGAGAGTGAGAGAAAGAGAGAGAGAGAGAGAGGTAGAGAGAGGGATGGGCAGAGACAGAGACAGATAGATAGAGGGATAGAGAAAGAGTTCTCTGTACCCATCTTTCTCAAAATGGAGATCCCCCTCTTCATCTCTCCCTCTTTCTCTCATCTTATACACAAACCTGTTAATCCCAATTTGTAGAGAACACTATTTAATCAGAGAGGGTTAAACTCATTCACTCAACCCTGTACATCACACACACTCACTGTGCCCGAGTGTGGCTGTTTTATCCTGAGAAAGTTCAGCCGTGACCGGGAGTCACACACTTCTGATCTTAGTGCTCTCAGTGTCACTTTCGTCTTGTGTAACCATCCATTCCAGCTGCCTCGACAGTCTTACTCTCTCTAATGGGTTGAAAAGGCCAGAGATGGGGACTTTGGTCTGGACCTAAGCATTCCACATCAGTGGCAAGTGGAGGGTGTGTGTGTGTGTGTGTGTGTGTGTGTGTGTGTGTGTGTGTGTGTGTGTGTGAGTGTGTGTGTGTGTGTGTGTGTGTGTGTGTGTGTGTGTGTGTGTGTGTGTGTGTGTGTGTGTGTGTGTGTGTGTGTGTGTGTGTGTGTGTGTGTGTGTGTGTGTGTGTGTGTGTGTGTGTGTGTGTTCATAAGCATTGAAGGATTTGCCGTTTGTTGTGGTGTGGTCTTATCTCAGCAATCACAGACAGATCTTTCCCAGAAGTCTGTTTTCCAGTACTAGAACACAGTAAAGCTGTGTAAGTAGAACAAGGAAAAGAGAGGGAGGTGGATGGGAGCCTATAGGGAGGGAGAGGGAGGTAGAGAGGGGAATGAGAGGATAGGGAGGGTGGACGGATGGAGAAATAGACAGAAAAAGGGAAAGACAGAGAAAGACAAGGGGTGGAGGGGGATTAACTCTGGGTCAAACAGAGATAAACAGCTTTAGACAACGATGCTGACTGATGAGTCTCTGGCACTGAATCAAACAGAGGGGTGTGTGTGTGTGCGGTGCGTTGCGTTGCGTGCATGCTTGCGTGTGTGTGTGTATTGAGTATTTGCGTCCGTTTGGGTATTAATCAAAACTTCTCACAGGGGCAAAGACAGTCCTCATTCGAAGCCATCTGGACAGTCACAAGCCACACAACAATCACCATATCTCACAAAGGCAACCAAAATGTTATCAAATGTTCAGGCGCCTGTTTTAAGCTGCTTAGGAGGAAATATAATTGTTCTGACATGACTTAATGTGAAGTCACAGTATGAAATACCATGTCACAGCTGCATATTTCAGGGAAAACAATCTGAGGTAATTTTTAAAAAAGCTGTCCTGACACTGTTCTACTCTAGTCATGAGCTATAATGATTTCAAGGCCGCGCGGAACCTCCGCCAAGACCTCGGGAGCCCACACCTCCGCCCCCTCCCCTTTACTCCACCCCTGAGCCCTGAACCAATGCATCAATACTCATCTATCGCCCCATCTCTCTGTCTAAAATCATTTTTGTCTGAAATTCTGTTGTTCGGTATGGAAGGAGGAGAGAAGAAGCCATTCCTAAGGTCAAATGTGACCTTACTGAAAATAAATGGCGTACCTGGAGAGGAGAAGGAGAGCGAAAGAGTGGAGACAGAGAGAGAGGGAGTAAGAGGTGAGGGGAAGAGAAACTGGGGTAGAGAGACAGTGGGAGGGAAAGTGTGTGATAATGGAAGACAAATGGGTGGAGAGACGGGGAGGGAAAGTGTGTGATAATGGAAGAGAAATGGGTAGAGAGACGGGGAGGGAAAGTGTGTGATAATGGAAGAGAAACAGTTAGAGAGATGGCGAGGGAAAGTGTGTGATAATGGAAGAGAAATGGGTAGAGAGACAGGGGGAGGAAAAGTGTGTGATAATGGAGTGATAGTGGGATAAAAAAAGAGTGGCTGACTCTCTCTTCCCCCTCTCTTTCTCTTTCTCTCCTGGCATCTGTTTTTGAATAGGCTGAGCAGGTTGTCAAAAAGTCCTCTCTTGCTCTCCCTCGCTCTCTCTCGCTCTTTCTCACTTTCTCTTACTGTCTCTTTTTTCAGAGTTGATCCAGCTTTGCAAGTGTGATTTGATCTCTTGAAGAACATAACTTGTCTCCGATGGATTATGCCTGAGTCGGTGCTGCCTGCCATGCAGGAGAACTAAAGTTTTAAAGCCCATCAGTGCGGCTGTGTTACTATACCACAGGGAGTCCATCGTGTCTGTCATAATGCTGCTACGGTAGTTTTGTCCAGACCGTCCTAAACAGAGGGGGAGAAGGAGAAACTGAAAACTCAGCAGTGCGTGTAATGGACCAAGAAGGTGGGCTGTGTTCACAGTAACTCAAAATAGCCCACAGCGGAAGAAGATGGGGAAGATAACAACTCAATGTCCGAGGGAACGTCAACTTTAAAGTACTGCACTGTCACTGGTAATGAAAGCATGAAGGGCTCAATCACCAACGGAGGTCATCACCACTGACACGGCACCATCCAGATATACCCACCACTCCCTCAGCAAGTGTCACTAGTCCAGCCTGGTCACACCCGATGCACTGCAATATTAGACGTTTGTCCCATTTCAGCACCATTTCCAAGACCCCTAGGTGTAACTGTAATCTGCCATGTCGGCGGAACAGGTAGGTAAATACTGTATGGTTTAGCTCAGTGATGTCGGGTTATATCAGCGTGTCTCAATGGCACAGTAACAGAAGGGGCTAAGTGTGTCTTTGTTCTATTTGGCAGAGCCAGACAATAACATCCAGGAGCCCCCACTGATGAAAGAGCGAATAGCTACAGTAGCTGTGTCTGTTGTTATCACACGCCCGGCCGCAGGCACACCACACACACAGTCACACACACACACACAGTCACACACACATACACACATTGACATAGACACACATACACACACACACACACACACACACACAGAAACACGTCATTCTTAACACGCATGAAAACTATGCAAACAGCAGACAAAGGCAATCACACATTTATTGGGATAAAGGAGTGCTGAAATGGTTTGAGATGCCAATCATTCTGGGTCAAATTTCCAGTCTCAGCAGTTTAAAAGCAGTAGCCTGGAGTGAAAAAGCTTACTTCAATCACACTTTAAATGTCCTGTTTTCAGGCATTACAATTATCCCTGATTTCAGAAGCGAAGTAAATTACAGTGTAAGTGTAAAAATAATAATCAAGGCCATCTGAGAAAGGTAGATAGAGATTCTGGTAAACAACTTAGCCTGATTAAAATTAGACCATTAGAGAGTGGAGTAATTTAGAGTCTCGCCCAAAGGCACAGAGAATAAACTGAATCAACTGTTTTGGGAAAAAAGTGTGTATTTAATTATTCACTTTAATTTCCATTATACCACACATCCTTTAGATTGTGATGCAGACTGCATCAAACATTATCCAGCGCAACTTAGAGTATTGGTGTATGTGGAACAAATATGTCAACGTGCTTTTAAGCAGAACCTCACATACAAATAGCTGGGCCCCATAATCCCTGAATTGTAATGGGAATGGGTCAAATCGGCATGATATGCCCGTTGCTTGCCTACTGCCCCTACCAAGCTGGAATCCCATGGTCCAGGAGAGCAGAGCAGAGAGCATTATGGGTAATATTATGTATCCAGGCTTCCAGGAAGCCGGCGGTGCTAAAGAGGCTTGACTTCATCGGAATGGAAATATGCAAATCCAGATTATAGGCTGTGTGGAGCGAGCGTTTCCATGTTAGTCATATCCTGTTGTTGGAGACAGGGAGGCTAATGCTCTCTGCTCTCTACTCTTAAGCAAAACCTGGTTGTGTTTCTGAGTGACACGTGCTACAATATGTCACACACTATGGCCTGGAATGTGTCCTTTGGAAGGAGAATATCCACACACCGTTTGATGCTGCCATGTATACACTGAGTGTACAAAACATTAGGAGCACCTGCTCTTTCCATGACATAGACTGAAAGGGTGAATCCAGGTGAAAACAATGATCCATTATTGATGTCACTTGTTAAATCCACCTCAATCAGTGTAGATGAAGGGGAGGAGACAGGTTAAAGAAGGATTTTTAAGCCTTGATACAATTGAGACATTGATTGTTTATGTGTGGCATTCAGAGGGTGAATGGGCAAGACAAAAGATTTAAGTGCCTTTGAACGGGGTATGGTAGTAGGTGCCAGCTGTGTCAAGAACTACCACACTGCTGGGTTTTTCACACTTGTCAGTTTCCTGTATGTATCAAGAATGTTCCACCACCCAAAGGACATCAAGCCAACTTTACACAACTGTGGGAAGCATTGCAGGCAACATGGGCCAGCATCCCTGTGGAACGCGTTCGACACCTCGTAGAGTCCATGACCCAACGAATTGAGGCTGTTGTAAGAACAAAAGGCGGTGCAACTCCATATTAGGAAGGTGTTCCTAATGTTTTGTACACTCAGTGTGAGGGTATAGGGGTTTTACAGGACTGCTGTGGACGTGCATCAGATGTTGGTTTAAATTAGAGGATGTGACCGATGCCGGTCAAAATAGCCCTAGAGCCAGAACACAGTAATGAGGTACAGGTAAATGTTTCATCCGTCCACCGACCATTACAAAGCAGCTAAACTGTAGTACATTGTTAGTACACTGTGTTCAAGCATTCTTCATCGCATTACCAACCTTCTTAAGTGTATATTGGAGAGGTTATCATGCAGAGAGGTCTTGGTAATAGAACACAGTGATCAGGTACATGTACTTGTCCTCTCCGATACTCTAGGGTCCGTCCACCCACCATTTAATAAATGTACAAAATATTGTTGGTACACCGTGTACAAGCATTTCTCATCTTATTACTACCAGCCTCTTCCAGTGTATAGGAGAGGTTATCATAAAGACAGAGAGAGATGTGAGTGTGTGTAGGTCGTGGGAATTGAGGGCGTGCCCCCTTAGGTCCAGCCTGGAGGAACAGGGAACATCGAATGGAAACCAATTACCTGCCTGGTGATTAGAGGACTCAATGAGCTACGGCTGGATATCATTCTAAGGTGAAGCCAATGTGAGTTGGGAGCTGGAGGGTGTGTGTGTGTGTGTGGCGGGGGAAAAACAGTACAGGGAACCACAGGGAGGACCTGCAGGGGCAGAGAAAACATTTACAAACAGCTCTCAGACCAGCGAGCGGTGGATGGGTCATTACAACACTCAATGGAACGAAACAAAGTGATGCGCCCTCCACCCGGCAACGCTCGCCACGGCAACACTCAACCGCAAAGTTGTTAACAAGTCATCACGGCAGGCACTTACAGTGTTTTTCTCTATTTTTCTCACTCTCTCCCTTGCTCTTGCTCTCTGAGCCCACCACCTCTGTTTACTCCCTCCATTTAAACCAACTTGCATGAACCATTTTTCTTTTGTACTATATATATATATAATGTTGGTCAATGCAGTAATGGTGAATCGTTCTCCGTCTGTCTCACACATATATTGACTCAAAAGACCATACTAGAGTGAGGTTACTATGGGAACAGTCTGCACATGTGCATGAGAGTTCAATAATGACGATAAAAGCATCAACTCTTTAAAACTTTTCAATCAATACTCTAGCGAATGACTGGCTTTAGCTTCTGTAATGCTCTTCTTACCCTCCTTTGAGTGCAGCCTTTCGTCTATGTTCATCCTTACTTGAATCACCACGCAAATGATAGAAATATGCGGCACTGTATATTCTGATGGGAGATATTCATTCTTTGTTCCCTTGTCTACAGCTCATGGAGCCTGCCCTTGACCATTATTATCAGCCCAGAATATAGCTCTGAGCGACTTTAACTTTTCCTCTGTAATGGGACCTAATGGGTCCTATAATGGGTCCAGACTGAAAATACAATCAACAATCACTCACAAAAAAACATGGAGGAACAGAGGGTTAAATAATGAACAAGTAATTGTGGGATTGAAATCAGGTGTGTAAAAAAAGACCAAACAAATGGAAAGTGAAAAGTGGATCGCCGGTGGCTAGAAGGCCGGTGACGTCGACCGCCGAACGTCGCCCGAACAAGGAGAGGGACAGACTTCGGGGGAAGTCGTGACCTCCTCCTTCTGATGTTTTGTAATAACAAACCACCCAATTGAACTAAACCTCACCGGTAACAAGCACAGAGTGAATCCTTGCTAACAGATAACACTGTTAAGGGGTTGCCATGCATTTTACAGTATCTTACAAGCAACTCGTGGCAAGTAAAATTCTGTATTTCATATTACAGTACACCTACTGTAATATACATATGGTATCAAAGCAAGTAGAGTGTAATGACACAGTACAATACTGTAAAATTGACTGTGTTAAAAACAAGTGTCACAGTAATCAGAATGAATGAATGGACGAATGAACGACATTCATTGAGGGGAAGGGTTTGTATTTGACAGTATTTTACTACAATTAAAAAGGATTGGTGTGAGCAGGTTGGCTGCTTGGTAATGTGTTTACTTTACAGCACATCAATGAATATTTGGTGTTTTATATCAGTTGCTCTTCTAGAGGTCTTAACAAAGGCTTCTAAACAGGCAGTAAACACACGGCTAAACAGACCATTTAAGTTTTAAGACTTGCTGCCTTTCCTATCTGTCATCTATATATTTGAAATTTCATGGGGCAGTATTTTATACTGTTGATAACACCTAAAATTACCGTATAAATTATAGTTTTCCATTTCAGTGTAGGGATGCTTCAGAGCAGAGGCCTGTCTCGGACAGCATTCATATTTCCTCAGTCGCTCCGGCTCGTTTGAGAGGGAATGATCCCCTCATCCTCTCTTCCCTCCCTAAGTAAGATGGACAGACTCTTCCAGCAGGGTTAAGTTATGTTACAGACCAGGTCCACCGTGGGGAGTACGGTCACAGTACGGTTACATTACGGTCACATTACAGTCACATTACGGTCACAGTACAGTTACATTACAGTCACAGTACGGTCACAGTACGGTCACATTACGGTCTCAGTACAGTTACATTACAGTCACAGTACGGTCACAGTACGGTCACATTACGGTCTCAGTACGGTCACAGTACAGTCACAGTATGGTTACATTACAGTCACAGTACGGTCACAGTACGGTTACATTACGGTCACAGTACAGTTACATTACAGTCACAGTACGGTTACATTACAGTCACAGTACGGTCACAGTACGGTTACATTACGGTCACAGTACAGTTACATTACAGTCACAGTACGGTCACAGTACGGTCACAGTACGGTCACATTACGGTCACAGTACAATTACATTACAGTCACAGTAGGGTTACATTACAGTCACAGTACAGTTACATTACAGTTACAGTGCGGTTACATTACGGTCACAGTACGGTTACATTACGGTCACAGTACGGTTACATTACAGTCACAGTACGGTCACAGTACAGTTACAGTGCGGTTACATTACGGTCACATTGTTTTGACCCTTTTATCATCATTCACCTCCAATCACCCTCACTTTCTCACACTCATCTCTCTCTACCTGCCCCCCTGTCTCTCTCTCTCTCTCTCTCTCTTTTTCGCTCTCTCTATTTCACTCTCTCTGTTATCTCAATTCAATTCAAATGGCTTTATTGGCATGGGAAACATGTTTAAAGCAAGTGAAAGCTCTCTCTCTCTGTCTCTCTGTGTCCCTCCCTCTCTCTCTCCCTCTCTCTCTTTATTTCACTCTCTCTATCTCTGTTTTTGCTCTCTGTTATCTCTCTCTGTGTCCCTCCCTCCCTCTCTCTTTATTTCAATCTCTCTCTCTCTCTCTCTCTCTCTCTCTCTCTCTCTCTCTGTCTCTCTCTCTCTCACTCATCTCTCTTTATTTCCCTCTCTCACTGTCCTTCTCTCCCAATTTTAACAATCTTTAACCATTTTCTTCTCCCTCTCTCCTGCTAGGCTTATTTCCTGATTGGTGGGAGAGAGGCCATTTCCAAGGGCAGTGGGGCAGAGAGAGGAAAAGACAAAGTGAGCGAGAGAGAGGAGAGTTTCACCACATTAAGAACAGATAAACGCGTGCCCTGTCAGTTTGGGAATAATCCTGCACACACACTCACACTGTCTCTCACACTATCGCACAAAGGCACGCGAGAGGGGCACTAGGCTAGTAGAGACCCACTCTTCCCTTTTCTGACCTTGCCTAGAACCAAAGTAACAGAGGGACACATCGTTACAGAGCATGACCAACTTCTCAAACCGTGACCCTGTCCTGCTTTGTCCCACAGTCTGGGCTCAAAACCCATGCCCCTCTCCTTCAGTCCTTGCGTCTGGGCTAAAAAACCATCCCATCCTCTCTCCCCTCTTCTGTTTCCCATAGTATGTAGTCTGTGGGCCGTGCTCTCTGGCCTTCCTCCAGTGACCTCCAGAAGCACCTGGTCCACCCAGCATGGATAGCCAGAGAAGAGGAGGGTAGAGGGGGATCCGGAGCAGTGCTTTCACCTCCGCCATGTGGAGTGGCCACGGGACATGAGACTGACCAGTGGACCATGAGGCCCAGCTCCAAGGTCACCCAGCCAGAGAGAGACCCATCTGGATGAAATACCACCGAATAAATTATGGGACACACACCTGACCAGACCCACACACAAACATGCTGCACACATACACACATGCAAACACAGGCACACACACAGACACACACACTCCTAAACAGACGCACACACACACACACACATACCATATCCCTATACCTGGAGGACCCAGAAGGCAAGCCGAAAAACCGTGGCTCGAGACAGTTTGTTGTGCTCCCCTTGCATGTGTATACCTCATAAATACTGGATGGTACACACATGACCCATATGGGTCACATATGACCCACATGACCCATACACACACATGACCCATACACACACACACACACACACACACACACACACACCTGTCACACACACACACCCCTATACCAGCCCCATAGGGAGAGACAATGTAAGCCAGGGTCACAAATCTACTGCCAGTCTAGATGAGACCATTGCAGGTAGATCATTTGCAGTATAAGAGGAGGGGAGGGAAGAGGAGGAAT
Organism: Oncorhynchus kisutch; assembly: GCF_002021735.2. NCBI lineage: Eukaryota > Metazoa > Chordata > Actinopteri > Salmoniformes > Salmonidae > Oncorhynchus > Oncorhynchus kisutch. Next base: position 64,195 of record NW_022264659.1, read on the forward strand.
AAAAATATTAAATTGAAGGGGGGTAGAGGGGAAATTATGAGAAGGAGGAGGAGGAACAGAGGTGGATCGGAAGAGGGAGGGAGGGAGGGAGGGAGGGAGGGAGGGAGGGAGGGAGGGAGGGAGGGAGGGAGGGAGGGAGGGAGGGAGGGCGAGAGGGAGGGAGGGAGGGAGGGAGGAGGGAGGGAGGGAGGGAGGGAGGGAGGGAGGGAGGGAGGGAGGGAGGGAGGGAGGGAGGGAGGGAGGGAGGGAGGGAGGGAGGGCAAGAGAGGGAGGTCTGGGAGATTACAACACCTGGTCAAGGACATCCTCAGGCACAGAGCCATCCATTACAACTGCTGCTGAACGGTAAGGCCTAAACGAGGTGTGTAAAACACAGAGGACATGGTTGGACCTATAATCATTCTGTAATTACGCACACACACACCAGCACGGGGAAACAGCATACCCACGAACACTCTGTAATTACACACACACTCTGACACACACACACACTCTGACACACACACACACCAGACAGCAGAAATAATGAGCTTATCTCCCCTAGCGCACGAGTAACAGAGGTCCTGAGGACTCGCCACCAATTAGCACAGGGCCCTGGGGAACAGGGGGGACAGCGATGATTACACTGAAGTTAATATCTCTCCCCTCATCCCTGTGTCACTTCATAGCCATTAGCCAATAACAAGTGTTTTAGACTGGGGACGTTGGGGAGAACTTTTGGGAAGTTGCTTGGTAACAGTGTGGGTCATTTTCTAAATAGTATTGAAGGTAATTGCTTGTCAACATGTATGGGTCCTATGACAATTTTCGATGGTCAATAACGTGTGTTGAATGATTGTGTTCCTTATAAAATGGAAATAACACTGTCTCCTGTGAAAGCTGTAAACAACAACTGTGACACCACCGTACAAACATCAGTCACTTCATCTCCTCTACCGCTCATGTTGACGGTCACCTAAAACCCTCAGCCTGAAACCAATGGCTGTGTGGACCGTGATCTGATGAATGAGTGAGAGGGGACTCAGAACATTCACCGGGTTGTTGTAGTGAAAGAGTAGGTGTTGTCAATGACTATCACGGTTTAATAAAGGTTAGCTAGACGAGTGAGAGAGGACACACACTACACACACACACACTACACACACACACACATCAGTGCCTCTGGTGAAACTGCAATAAAGTCAAACGGCATGACTCCACAACCTGGGGGGGGTGATATTAGTGGAAATGGGCTGGAAGGGTGTGTGTGTGTGTTTTTGTGTGTGTGTGTGTGTGTGTGTGTGTGTGTGTGTGTGTGTGTGTGTGTGTGTGTGTGTGTGTGTGTGTGTGTGTGTGTGTGTGTGTGTGTGTGTGTGTGTGTGTGTGTGTTTGTGTGTGTGTGTGTGTGTGTGTGTGTGTGTGTGTGTGTGTGTGTGTGTGTGTGTGTGTGTGTGTGTGTGCGTGTGTTTCGCGTGCGTGCGTGTGTGTGTGTACTTCAGGCGTGTGTGAGTGGGGGCTTATGGAGGGATGATGCCAGCTAATTAAATTACATCTGCTCAAATTGAAGAGGCTCAGGAGAGGAGGAGCGAGATGGAGAGAGAAACAGAGAGAGAAACAGAGAGAGAAACAGAGAGAGAAACAGAGAGAGAAACAGAGAGAGCGAGGGAGTGAATAAAAGCGGAGGAGAGGAGGAGAGCAGGGCATTAGCCAGGAGACGGAGCTAATGATCCGAGGTCGTGTTTATCTCTTTATGGGACTGGGAACGCTGAGAGGGAGCGCTGGGAACACCGTGGCTCTGGGAAGCAGATGGGGTCTGAAGACAGGCCCGGAATATTCCGAATTCTGCTGGTGAATCAAAGACAAAATAGGAGATTCTTTCTGATTTTCTCTCAGTTTGTGTCTTTGAGGAGAGCAGGCTGATAAGAAAGAAATGTGGTTTATTTAGATTGAGTGACTGTAGCTGCTAGAAGACGCTCCTGGTAATGGGTCCCTCTGCTCTGGCTGAACCACTGAAAAGCTCCAGCTACAGACGAGAAGAACAACAGCGTAGCTTAGAGGCTACACCCACTCACACACCACACACACAGTCTTCAACGGCTTCTGATAGCCGACGGTGTCACTCCCTATATCAAACACCTCATCCTACTGTCTCTCTCACACCATTTCTCTCCCCAAATGGTGTTGCTTCCCTCTCTCTCCTCTTCCTCCCCCTCCTCTTCATCTCTCCAGATGGTAGGTGTGCTGTGTGTCTCTGTTTAACCCACCGGGCTAGCTAATTTAACACTAATGAACTACTTTGTCTCCCAGCCAGTACAGACGATGACCGCTGACCTCTGTGGCCAGCAAATCAGATGACACAGCTGGAAAGGACAAACCCCTCTGATCCCGCCCCTCCCACTGAACTACGCTGGAACTACTCTGTCAATTAGGAGCTTGATACCAGACCGATGAACCGTTTCTTATGCCAGAAATGTGTATTGACCTCCAGTGTATTAGGAACATTATGGTGCACAACTCACTATGTCACGCTGTTTCTACTCAGTTATTGTATTCAACATGAGCTACACTAATAACACTGAACCAGCCTTTAATCCTAATGGTGACACTACTAAACTGTGCTATTTATAATGACGCAACAATGGCCGACAATTCATACCGCATTGCAATATTATTCATCCCAAGTCTTGGTAAAAAACCAATGGGAAGCCATACTCACATTGAGCTACTTTCTACTGCTCAGAATAACATTAATTGTGCAGTAAAGATTCGGTCAGGTGTGGAGTGTATCCACCTGGGTGTTTGGAGGAGACTCCACACTCAGGTGGAAATCAGATCACTATAATTGGATTCCAGATTATAAATGTGCTCACCATTACACCACTTAGACCAGCTGCTCACCAGAGACAAACACTGACTCTCCTCAGTCTACTGACCCTTCGCTGATGAAGCATGGGACCAACTGTCCAAATTACACCATTTACTGATCAGGGTAGCAATCTGAGCAAGACAGGCAAGTTAATGAACAATTAGCTCATCTCTGCCTGTTTTGAATGTATTAATTGGAATACGCGCACCTTGACTGACCACAACAAAGCAGCTAACAAAATAGAGCAACAGTAGAGGGTAGCTAGCCTGTCTGTCCAGAGATTTTCTAGGCAGGCAGTGTGTGTGTTTGTCTGTGTGTGGCAGGCAGGGAGCTTAAACTCACAGTCTGATACAATCACACACAAACACATTTTTTATATTTTATTTTAATCCACAAATTACATTTCAAAGGTCTTGGCTACAAGGACACTTAAGGACACGAACAGCACCTTCTTCTCCACACAGCTAGGCTGTCCTAACATCTACAACAGAGCAGTACTTTAACAGTTGCTTTGTTCCAGTCTTGGGCAGGCCTGCAATGTGAAGGCCACACACAGCTCTGAACACAACATCAGCACCTAGCGCTATATAAAAAACAGAATACACACTCATATACACTCTCCCCTAGATTGAGCAGCTACACGAAAGCTAGTGTGGATTAATAAAAGAAGGAAGGGGTCATGACCTTCTACAAGGTGGATGAAATTGGCTCAGTAAATCCTGCTGCTGCTGTCAGTCAAGCGGCTACATTTGTTCACTGCAAATTTTAACAAACTCCCTCGCTTCTTCTCTCTGTCTCTCTCCCTCTGCCCAATTTCTCCAACTCCATGTGGAATTGAACACAGAGTACACACACACACACACACACACACACACACACACACACACACACACACACACACACACACACACACACATGCAAAAAATATTTCTGCTCTGTTTTTCACCTCAATTTCCCACCTCTCAGTCAGAGCCAGTGTGGCGTGGTCTGAGAAGAGAATGGGGTGGTAGGTGCCTGCATGCCACCATGACACTGTCCAAAACTCTGGGGTGTGCTGCCACTCAAACACACACATGGATTAGCATTCTAGCTGTAGCCTAATGTACCCTAGCCTAGCCTAACCCTTTCTAATGGGTTGACAGGCTAACCTGAGGTGCAATCAACTTGGCAAACATTTGCTAATGCTGGTAATTTTGGCAAACATTCGCTAACAGTCTTTTACACATTCAACCTGTTTTTGGCCAGCTAGCATTAGTTCTGCTGTTCACTGATCTCTCTTCAGCACTCTCTCCAGAAGAACACGAGTCGGTGTCTTGGCACATCGCCAGCAAACTGGGGTGGCAGTTTGGGGCGGCAGGGTAGCCTAGTGGTTAGAGCGTTGGACTAGTAACCGGACTAGTAACCGGACTAGTAACCGGAAGGTTGCGAGTTCAAACCCCCGAGCTGACAAGGTACAAATCTGTCGTTCTGCCCCTGAACAGGCAGTTAACCCACTGTTCCTAGGCCGTCATTGAAAATAAGAATTTGTTCTTAACTGACTTGCCTAGTAAAATAAATAAACTATGTACAGTGCCTTGCAAAAGTATCCCCCCCACTTGTTATTTTTCCTATTTTGTTGCATTAAAACCTGTCATTTAACCTGTTTTTCATGTAATAGACATACACATAATAGTCCAAATTGGTGAAGTGAAATGAAAAAAATAACTTGTTCCAAAAAATGTATAAAAAATAAAAAGGGAAAAGTGGTGTGTGCATATGTATTCACCCCCTTTACTATGAAGACCCTAAATAACATCTGGTGCAACCAATTACCTTCAGAAGTCACATAATTAGTTAAATAAAGTCCCCCTGTGTGCAATCTAAGTGTCACATGATCTGTCACATGATCTCAGTAGATATACACCTGTTCTGAAAGGCCCCATAGTCTGCAACACCACAAAACAAGGGGCACCACCAAGCAAGTGGCACCATGAAGACCAAGGAGCTTTCCAAACAGGTCAGGGACAAAGTTGTGGAGAAGTAGAGATCAGGGTTGGGTTATAAAAAAATATCTGAAACTTTGAACATGCCACGGAGCACCATTAAATCCATTATTAAAAAAAGGAAAGAATATGGCACCACAACAAACCTGCCAAGAGAGGGCTGCCCACCAAAACTCATGGACCAGGCAAGGAGGGCATTAATCAGAGAGGCAACAAAGAGACAAAAAATAACCCTGAAAGAGCTGCAAACCTCCACAGCAGAGATTGGAGTATCTGTCCATAGGACCACTTTAAGCCGTACACCCCACAGAGTTGGGCTTTACGGAAGAATGTCCAGAAAAAATCCATTGCTTAAAGAGAAAAATAAGCAAACACATTTGGTGTTCGCCAAAAGTCATGTGGGAGACTCCCCAAACATATGGAAGAAGGTACTCTGGTTAGATGAGACTAAAATTGAACTTTTTGGCAACCAAGGAAAATGCTGTCTGGTGCAAACCCAACATGTCTCATCACCCCGAGAACACCAACCCTATAGTGGCAGCATCATGCTGTGTGGATGTTTTTCATCTGCAGGAACTGGGAAACTGGTCAGAATGGAAGGAATGATGGAGGGTGCTAAATACAGGGAAATTCTTGAGGGAAACCTGTTTCAGTCTTCAAGAGATTTGAGACTGGGACAGAGGTTCACCTTCCAGCAGGACAATGACCCTAAGCATACTGCTAAAGCAACACTTGAGTGGTTTAAGGGGAAACATGTAAATGTCTTGGAATGGCCTAGTCAAAGCCCAGACCTCAATCCAATTGAGAATCTGTGGTATGACTTAAAGATTGCTATAACACCAGCGGAAACCATCCAACTTGAAGGAGCTGGAGCAGTTTTGCCTTGAAGAATGGGCAAAAATCCCAGTGTCTAGAAGTGCCAAGAAACTTGCAGCTGTAATTGCTGCAAAAGGTGGGTCTACAAGGTATTGACTTTGGGGGGGGGGTAGTTATGCACGCTCAAGTTTTCAGTTTTTTTGTCTTGTTTGTTTCACTCCCAAAAATATTTTTCATTTTCAAAGTCGTAGGCATGTTGTCTAAATCAAATGATACAAACCCCCCAAAAAATCTATTTTAATTCCAGGTTGTAAGGCAACAAAATAGGAAAAATGCCAAGGGGGTGAATACTTTCGCAAGCCACTGTATGTATATGAGAGAGAGACTCTGCCCATCAAAAATATGCAGATCAGTCTCTGTTCCCATGATCTCTCTCTCTCTCTCTCTTTGGGAGGGAGCTGAAGAGAGACGGAGGGAGAGAGACACAGAGCGGGATAATCATTTCTGAATCCAATTCAATTAGGACCTGTGATTTGGGGGGACCAATGCGTTGAGCAGAGACCTACAATTCAATCCTTTGAATAATTCATTGTGAATGCTTAATGCATTTAAACGACTACAAACACAGTGTTTGCCCACTTTGGACACATCGCACTGACCCAAAGTGGGCCCTTTCCAACTTGAACAAACGCAATATGTTGCCACTCTGTGTGTGTGTGTGTGTGTGTGTGTGTGTGTGTGTGTGTGTGTGTGTGTGTGTGTGTGTGTGTGTGTGTGTGTGTGTGTGTGTGTGTGTGTGTGTGTGTGTGTGTGTGTGTGCAAAATGAAAAGAGAGAACGAACACAAAGGGAGAGACCATTAACTCCTATTCTACAGAGCCACTTTTTAAGTCAATCATGTAAGGTGGTTGAGTGGTTCTATGGCTAATACCTCATCAGAACAGAGAGCAAGGACTGATCCCCCTGTTCTATACAACAGAATACAGGCTCCTGATTCCCTCTCTGTATTTACTGTATGAATGGCTGACACACACACACACACACACACACAGTTAAGGCACCCAGCAGAGAGATGACCCGGTTCTTTCAGGTCTCTCTTTGTCCAGACATGCCAATCTAGGCTAGGAGATGAAATGAAAAGAGTGAGGAAGAAAGAATGAACGAGTGAGAGAGTGACAGAGAGAGAGAGAGAGAACATGAGCAAGAGAAGGTGAAAAGGAGGAAGTGGACACATAGATGTTTAAATGGAAGCAATTGTCGAGGGCTGAATATTGTTCATGAATATGTGAGCTGTTATCAGTCAAAAAGAATACAGGAGGAGAGAATGCAAGTCACAAGTTAATGGGGCTGTATGTGGGTTAGACACAGGAAAGGGAGACAGGGAGGGAGATGAGAGGGGTGAGGAGGTTTATAATGGGGAAGGGGGATGGAGGAATAGATTGGGGAGAGAAGAGGGGAGGTAGAGGGGAGGGAGGAGGTGGAGAAGGGATGAGGGAAAGTATATCATGGGGGTTTAAGAATAGGTGGAAGAGATAATGGGTCACAGATCTGAGAGTCAGAGCGAGAGAAGGGAATATAGAGGAATAAGGGGGAGGAGGTAGAGACGAGATCAGGCCAGGGGGTAGAGGAGGAGGTAGAGAGGAGATCAGGCCATGGGATTAGATAGAGAGGAGATCAGGCCATGGGTGTATGGGGAGGAGGTAGAGAGGAGATCAGGCCATGGGTGTATGGGGAGGAGGTAGAGAGGAGATCAGGCCATGGGTGTATGGGGAGGAGGTAGAGAGGAGATCAGGCCATGGGTGTCTGGGGAGGAGGTAGAGAGGAGATCAGGCCATGGGTGTATGGGGAGGAGGTAGAAAGGCGATCAGGCCATGGGGTTAGGGGAGGAGGTAGAGAGGAGATCAGGCCATGGGTGTCTGGGGAGGAGGTAGAGAGGAGATCAGTCCATGGGTGTCTGGGGAGGAGGTAGAGAGGAGATCAGGCCATGAGTGTCTGGGGAGGAGGTAGCGAAGAGATCAGGTCATGGGTGTTTGGGGAGGAGGTAAAGAGGAGATCAGGCCATGTGGTTAGGGGAGGAGGTAGAGAGGAGATCAGGCCATGGGGTTAGGGGAGGAGGTAGAGAGGAGATCAGGCCATGGAGTTAGGGGAGGAGGTAGAGAGGAGATCAGGCCATTGGGTTAGGGGAGGAGGTAGAGAGGAGATCAGGCCATGGGGTTAGGTGAGGAGGTAGAGAGGAGATCAGGTACACTAGAGAGGCACTCGAGTGGCGGGGTTAGGGGAGGAGGTAGAAAGGAGATCAGGCCATGGGGTTAGGGGAGGAGGTAGAAAGGAGATCAGGCCAGGAGGTTAGGGGAGGAGGTAGAAAGGAGATCAGGCCAGGAGGTTAGGGGAGGAGGTAGAAAGGAGATCGGGCCAGGAGGTTAGGGGAGGAGGTAGAAAGGAGATCAGGCCAGGAGGTTAGGGGAGGAGGTAGAAAGGAGATCAGGCCAGGAGGTTAGGGGAAGAGGTAGAGAAGAGATCAGGCCAGGGGGTTAGGGGAGGAGGTAGAGAAGAGATCAGGCCAGGGGGTTAGAGGAGGAGGTAGAGAAGAGATCAGGCCATGGGGTTAGGGGAGGAGGTAGAAAGGAGATCAGGCCAGGAGGTTAGGGGAGGAGGTGGAAAGGAGATCAGGCCAGGAGGTTAGGGGAGGAGGTAGAAAGGAGATCAGGCCAGGAGGTTATGGGAAGAGGTAGAGAAGAGATCAGGCCAGGGGGTTAGGGGAGGAGGTAGAGAAGAGATCAGGCCAGGGGGTCTGGGTCTGGTACGACACTCAATTTCTTCTCCTGGATTAGAATTCTGGCTGGTAAAAATAGGAGGGGTATTTTTATCTGCCTTTCCCCTCTTCCTCTCCCCTCATCCCCTCATCTCTGAACAGTATTAATTACATTCCGTCCGTTTATCCTAATAATACCGTTATTAATGCCTTCATTAAAAGAGTCTGCTGCACTCACTGCCTCTGCCTCCCTGCTCTGAGCCACGGTGCTAGGGGCCACAGACACACGTAATGTACATACGAATGTACGCCAACACACACTTGTATTATCAGACAGACACACAAACATGTATGCATGCTGCCACCCAGCCCAGCAGGGTACACAATCACACTGGAGCATCAGGAGGAGAAAAGGGAGAGCAACAGGATGTTTAATTATACTGTTCTTTTTGAAGGTTGTTATTTTAGAAAGAAGAAGGAAAATAGTGGGAGACATAATAGGACAATGGAGACAAGAAAATAAGTGTGTGTGTGTGTGTGTGTGTGTGTGTGTGTGTGTGTGTGTGTGTGTGTGTGTGTGTGTGTGTGTGTGTGTGTGTGTGTGTGTGTGTGTGTCAGTGGAGGCTCTTCAGGGGGGAAGGGGTGGACCCTTCAACACAGTGAATTACATACAAATAAAAATAGTGAAACATTTTTTTTAAAGTTAACTTTTTATTTAAAACTAGTCTAAATATATTCACGTCACCAAGTACATTATTTAAACACACTGTTTTGCAATGAATGTCTACAGTAGCCTCAGCAGCACTCTGTAGGGTAGCACCATGGTGTAGCCGGAGGACAGCTAGCTTCCATCCTCCTCTGGGTATATTAATTTCAACACAGAACTTCATGGCTCATGGTTCTCACCCCTTTCCATAGACTCCCATAGTAACTGTAATTGTAGTGACGATTCCCTGTGAAAAGCCACTGGCACAGGAGAGAGCTGTCCATAACACGTCCACAAGAATGAGCTTTCCAAACGTTACTCTTTCTGGGTGAGTTACCATTTATTGTGCATATAAAAAATAAATAACTCCCAAACACATATTCCTATAGAAAAGATACAGAGATGCATTCTATAAGTTGTATCTGTGATATGGTAACAACTGTATGCCCTCTCCTCTCTCTTCCTGGTCACCTGTGCTACCTATTGTCTATACACATGTGACCAGTGACCCAACATATTTTTATTCATTTATACTAGGTAAGTCAGTTAAGAACAAATTCTTATTTACAATGATGGCCTACCCTGGATGATCCTGGGCCAATTGTGTGCACGCTATGGGACTCCCAACCACAACCAGGTGTGGTTCAGCTTGGATTTGAACCAGGGACTGTAGTGTTGCCTCTAGCACTGAGATGCAGTGCCTTAGACCACTGCGCCACTCGAGTGCCCTCTAGTGTACCAAACAAATAAAAAGAACCCTTTGCAGACATCAAATACACAACACATAAACAGGCCAAAATGGCTCCTACACACCGGCCCCTAATTGTTATCTGACTTAGGCAAGAAACAATTATACAAATGCAAAAAAGGAGCCAACAATGTGTGTGTATTTGTGTCTTCGTGGAGGGATGATCTGCAGGACCAGAGGTTGCTAGCACTTAGCAGCTCAGCCTATAACAAGGTCAGCTCTGTAGTAGTTTAGCCCTAGTTCAGCCTATAACAAGGTCAGCTCTGTAGTAGTTTAGCTCCAGTTCAGCATATAACAAGGTCAGCTCTGTAGTAGTTTAGCCCTAGTTCAGCCTATAACAAGGTCAGCTCTGTAGTAGTTTAGCTCCAGTTCAGCATATAACAAGGTCAGCTCTGTAGTAGTTTAGCCCCAGTTCAGCCTATAACAAGGTCAGCTCTGTAGTAGTTTAGCCCCAGTTCAGCCTATAACAAGGTCAGCTCTATAGTAGTTTAGCCCCAGTTCAGCCTATAACAAGGTCAGCTCTGTAGTAGTTTAGCCCCAGTTCAGCCTATAACAAGGTCAGCTCTGTAGTAGTTTAGCTCCAGTTCAGCCTATAACAAGGTCAGCTCTGTAGTAGTTTAGCCCCAGTTCAGCCTATAACAAGGTCAGCTCTGTAGTAGTTTAGCCCCAGTTCAGCCTATAACAAGGCCAGCTCTGTAGTAGTTTAGCTCCAGTTCAGCCTATAACAAGGTCAGCTCTGTAGTAGTTTAGCCCCAGTTCAGCCTATAACAAGGTCAGCTCTGTAGTAGTTTAGCCCCAGTTCAGCCTATAACAAGGTCAGCTCTATAGTAGTTTAGCCCCAGTTCAGCCTATAACAAGGTCAGCTCTGTAGTAGTTTAGCCCCAGTTCAGCCTATAACAAGGTCAGCTCTGTAGTAGTTTAGCTCCAGTTCAGCCTATAACAAGGTCAGCTCTGTAGTAGTTTAGCCCCAGTTCAGCCTATAACAAGGTCAGCTCTGTAGTAGTTTAGCCCCAGTTCAGCCTATAACAAGGCCAGCTCTGTAGTAGTTTAGCCCCAGTTCAGCCTATAACAAGGTCAGCTCTGTAGTAGTTTAGCCCCAGTTCAGCCTATAACAAGGTCAGCTCTGTAGTAGCTTAGCCCCAGTTCAGCCTATAACAAGGTCAGCTCTGTAGTAGTTTAGCCCCAGCTCAGCCTATAACAAGGTCAGCTCTGTAGTAGTTTAGCCCCAGTTCAGCCTATAACAAGGTCAGCTCTGTAGTAGTTTAGCCCCAGTTCAGCCTATAACAAGGTCAGCTCTGTAGTAGTTTAGCCCCAGTTCAGCCTATAACAAGGTCAGCTCTGTAGTAGTTTAGCTCCAGTTCAGCCTATAACAAGGTCAGCTCTGTAGTAGTTTAGCCCCAGTTCAGCCTATAACAAGGTCAGCTCTGTAGTAGTTTAGCCCCAGTTCAGCCTATAACAAGGTCAGCTCTGTAGTAGTTTAGCCCCAGTTCAGCCTATAACAAGGCCAGCTCTGTAGTAGTTTAGCCCCAGTTCAGCCTATAACAAGGTCAGCTCTGTAGTAGTTTAGCCCCAGTTCAGCCTATAACAAGGTCAGCTCTGTAGTAGCTTAGCCCCAGTTCAGCCTATAACAAGGTCAGCTCTGTAGTAGTTTAGCCCCAGCTCAGCCTATAACAGGGTCAGCTCTGTAGTAGCTTAGCCCCAGTTCAACCTTTAACAAGGTCAGCTACTCAGTAGCTTGACAGGTTGTCCAAGGCAGCATCCTGTAGCACCCAGTTTGCCATTCCTGCTTGTCTCACATGTAGACGAGGTGGGCAGTAACGGCAAGGCAGCCAATTTGTCCTGGGTTGTCACCACCGTCTCCTAAGTGACCGCCAGCAACCCACACCAATTGGGTCACAGCGGTGTGGGGTCCATCTCCAACACTGTCGTCATCAGCAGGGGCGATGGTCTGTGGAGCATCGCTGCCAATCACCAAACAACGCCGGCCCCTGCTGTACAAAGGCAGACTGATCCTGTTTCACACAGTTCACAATATGAGTCTTTCTTTTCATTATTTTCACATCTGTCGATTTCTTAAAATGTTCTGCGGAATATCTACAGTGATCATTTAACAGAGCAGTTACAACCCATCTTTATCTCACGCAGCCCATTCAGCAGAATGTTTGTTCAATGGCATGAAGTCACTCTTTGCCTTTTCACCAAAGCTAAATTAATCCAGAGCCCAATACTCTGTTCTAATGTTCATAAATGAAGCATCAACATATTGGTTAGAATTTCCCTGTGAAACACTGACTCCAATTGTTATTCCACCGCGCAATTTCCAAACAATGTTCAACTCGCATCGCGGAGCACAGGAGCGAAGCACACATAGCAATGTCCTTTGATGAGCAATGGCACAGGAGATTTGGCTCATGGATTCTTCTCGTTTCTCCGGGAAATGTTTGCCACGACCCTTGTTCGTTGTCGTAGGCACAGCGCGAAGGATTCCAATAATCCGACATGCTGCAAGCAACGATCCATCAGTCCAATTTCCAATGAGAGTTAAGTTCTTACTTTTGTAGTGACGATTCCCCGTGAAAAGCCACTGGCACAGGAGAGGGCTGTCCATAACAGGTCCACAAACATCAGCTTTCCAAACGTTACTCTTTTGGGTGAAGTTCCCAGTTATTGCGTATATAAATAGCCTCAAAACACATATTCCAATAGAAAAGGTGCAGAGAGATACATTCTATAAGCTGTATCTGTTATAGGGTAACAACTTATGCCCTCTGCTCTCACCTGTACTAACCCTTCCTGGTCACCTGTGCAACCTATATATACACACACGTGACCAGTGACCCATGACACCAACATATAGTTCCCTCTGGTGTAAAGAAAAGTAAAAGATAACCCTTGACAGACAACATGTACACAACACATAGTGTATGTTGACTATGAAGGTAGCTAATATTGTAACAATGATAATGGCTGTGTATAGTAGAGATGGACATTCCGAGTCTTTTCCGTGAGCCAGTTCATTCGGCTCCATTCACGTAAAAGAGCCGTCTCATTTGGCTCCATTCACATAAAAGAGCTGTCTCATTTGGCTCCATTCAGGTAAAAGAGAAGTCTCATTTGGCTCCATTCACATAAAAGAGCTGTCTCATTTGGCTCCATTCAGGTAAAAGAGAAGTCTCATTTGGCTCTATTCACGTAAAAGAGAAGTATCATTCGGCTCCATTCATGTACAAGAGCCGTCTCATTCAGCTCCATTCACGTAAAAGAGCCGTCTCATTTGGCTCCATTCATGTACAAGAGCCATCTCATTTGGCTCCATTCACATAAAAGAGAAGTCTCATTCGGCTCCATTCATGTAAGAGAGCCGTCTCATTTGGCTCGTTTCATGTAAAAGAGCCGTCTCATTTGGCTCCATTCATGTAAAAGAGCGGTCTCATTTGGCTCCATTCACGTAAAAGAGAAGTCTCATTCGGCTCCATTTATGTACAAGAGCCATCTCATTTGGCTCCATTCATGTAAAAGAGCCGTCTCATTCGGCTCCATTCATGTAAGAGAGCCGTCTCATTTGGCTCGTTTCATGTAAGAGAGCCGTCTCATTTGGCTCGTTTCATGTAAAAGAGCCGTCTCATTTGGCTCCATTCATGTAAAAGAGCCGTCTCATTTGGCTCCATTCACGTAAAAGAGAAGTCTCATTCGGCTCCATTCACGTAAAAGAACCGTCTCATTTGGCTCCATTCGCGTAAAAGAGCCATCTCATTTGGCTCCATTCATGTAAAAGAGCCGTCTCATTTGGCTCCATTCACGTAAGAGAGCCGTCTCATTTGGCTCCATTCATGTAAAAAAGCCGTCTCATTTGGCTCCATTCACATAAAAGAGCCGTCTCATTTGGCTCCATTCAGGTAAAAGAGAAGTCTCATTTGGCTCCATTCACATAAAAGAGAAGTCTCATTTGGCTCCATTCATGTAAAAGAGAAGTCTCATTCGGCTCCATTCACGTAAAAGAGTAGTCTCATTTGGCTCCATTCACGTAAAAGAGAAGTCTCATTCGGCTCCATTCACATAAAAGAGCCGTCTCATTTGGCTCCATTCATGTAAAAGCGAAGTCTCATTTGGCTCCATTCGCATAAAAGAGCCGTGTCATTTGGCTCCATTCACGTAAAAGAGCCGTCTCATTTGGCTCCATTCACATAAAAGAGACGTCTTATTTGGCTCCATTCATGTAAAAGAGAAGTCTCATTTGGCTCCATTCACATAAAAGAGAAGTCTCATTTGGCTCCATTCACATAAAAGAGAAGTCTCATTTGGCTCCATTCACGTAAAAGAGAAGTCTCATTTGGCCCCATTCACGTAAAAGAGAAGTCTCATTCGGCTCCATTCACATAAAAGAGCCGTCTCATTTGGCTCCATTCATGTAAAAGAGAAGTCTCATTTGGCTCCATTCGCATAAAAGAGCCGTGTCATTTGGCTCCATTCACGTAAAAGAGCCGTCTCATTTGGCTCCATTCACATAAAAGAGACGTCTTATTCAGCTCCATTCACGTAGAAGAGCCGTCTCATTTGGCTCCATTCATGTAAAAGAGAAGTCTCATTTGTGTCCATTCACGTAAAAGAGCCGTCTCATTTGGCTACATTCGCATAAAAGAGAAGTCTCATTTGGCTCCATTCATGTAAAAGAGAAGTCTCATTTGGCTCCATTCACGTAAAAGAGAAGTCTCATTTGGCTCCATTCATGTAAAAGAGAAGTGTCATTTGGCTCCATTCATGTACCAGAGCCATCTCATTTGGCTCCATTCATGTAAAAGAGAAGTGTAATTTGGCTCCATTCATGTACCAGAGCCATCTCATTTGGCTCCATTCATGTAAAAGAGGAGTGTCATTTGGCTCCATTCACGTACCAGAGCCATCTCATTTGACTCCCAAACAGCTCTTCGTTCTAAATGCTTGGAAATCAATAGACTACCGTTATGTCAGATCATGAAAGGCGGCAAATTATTAGATGGATTGCAAAAAAATTATTTTCCGCACTGAAAAAATCAGCGTGGACCATTTAAAAAAAACGTATTTGCAGAAAAAGGTTCTATTGAGTTCAAAAAGCAGTAGTAGCTGTATGCAAATCACAGAGCCAAATATATGGCCTGGCTTGTAGTCGGTGTTCCAATTCATCCCAAAGGTGTTCGATGGGGTTGAGGTCGATCTCGACAAACCATTTTCTGCATGGGACCACACTTTGTGCACAGAGGCATTGTCATGCTTAAACAGGAAAGGGCCTTCCCCAAACTGTTGGCACAAAGTTATAACCACAGAATTGTCTAGAATGTCATTGTGTGCTGTAGCATTAAGATTTCCCTTCAATGGAACTAAGGTGAAAAACAGCACCAGACCATTATTCCTCCTCCACTAAACTCTACAGTTGGCACTATGCCTTCGGGCAGGTATGTTCTTCTGGCATCCGCCAAACCCAGATTTGTCCATCGGACTGCCAGAGGGTGATGCGTGATTCATAACTCCAGAGAACTCCAGAGTCCAATGGAGGCAAGCTTTACCCCACTCCAGCCGACGCTTGGCATTACGCATGGTGATCTTAGCCTTGTCTGAGGCTGCTCGGCCATGGAAACAAATTTTCATGAAGCTGCCAACAAACAGCTTTTGTACTGACGTTGCTTCCAGAGGCAGTTTCAAACTCAGTAATGAGCATTGCAACCGAGAACAGATGATTTTTACGCGCCATGCACTTCAGCACTCAGTGGTCCCGTTTTGTGAGCTTGTTTGGCCTAGCACTTTGTGGTTGAGCCGTTGTTGCTCCTAGAAGTTTTCACTTCACAATAACAGCACTTACAGTTGACCGGGGCAGCTCTAGCAAGACAGAAATTTGACAAACTGACTTGTTGGAAAGGTGGTGCCACGTTGAAAGTTACAGAGCCATTCTACTGACAATGTTTGTTTATGGAGATTGTGTGATCACACTCTCCGTAGCCGATGTGAACAGATCAAAATTCACAAGGCCGCAGCGCCAGACGGATTACCAGGACGTGTACTTCGAGCATGCGCTGACCAACTGGCAGGTGTCTTCACTGACATTTTCAGCCTGTCCCTGACTGAGTCTGTAGTACCCACATGTTTCAAGGAGACCACCATAGTCCTGCCACCATAGTCCTGCCTAAATGATTACCGACCCATAGCACTCACATCTGTAGCCATGAAGTACCTTGAAAGGCTGGTCATGACTCACATCAACACCATTGTCCCAGAAATCCTTGACCCAGTCCAATTTGCATACTGCCCCAACAGTGGTCACTGACAAAGATGAGGCAGCCTATAGGGAGGAGGTCAGAGACCTGGTCGTGTGGTGCTAGGTCATTAACCTCTCCCTCAACGTGATCAAGACAAATGAGATGATTGTGGACTACAGGAAAAGGAGGACCGAGCACACCCAATTCTCATCGACGGGGCTGTAGTAGAACATGTTGAGAGCTTCAAGTTCCTTGGTGTCCACATCACCAACAAACTATCATGGTCCAAACACACTAAGACAGTCGTGAAGAGGGCACGACAAAGCCGATTCCCCCTCAGGAGATTGAAAAGATTTGGCAATGGTCGTCAGATCCTCAAACGTTTCTTCAGCTGCACCATCAAGAGCATCTTGACAGGTTGCATCACTGCCTGGTATGGCAACTGCTCGGCCTCCGACCACAAGGCACTACAGAGGGTAGTGCATATGGCCCAGTACATCACTGGGGCCAAGCTTCCTGCCATCCAGGACCTCTTTAATGGGCAGTGTCAGAGGGAGGCCCTAAAAATGGTCAAAGACTCCAGTCACCCTAGTCATAGACCGTTCTCTCTGCTACCGCATGACAAGCGGTATCGGAGAGCCAAGTCTAGGTCCAAGAGGCTTCTAAACAGCTTCTATCCCCAAGCCATAAGACTCCTGAACAGCTAATCAAAGGGCTACCCAGACCCCTCTTTTACGCTGCTGCTACTCTCTGTTTATAATCTATGCATAGTCACTTTAACTCTACCTACATGTACATATTACCTCAATTACCTCAGCTAACCAGTGCCCCCGCACATTGACTCTGTACTGTAACACCCTGTATATAGCCTCCACATTGACTCTGTACCGGTACCCCCTGTATATCGCCTCCACATTGACTCTGTACCGGTGCCCCCTGTATATAGCCTCCACATTGACTCTGTACCGGTACCCCCTGTATATAGCCTCCACATTGACTCTGTACTGGTGCCCCCTGTATATAGCCTCCACATTGACTCTGTACCGGTGCCCCCTGTATATAGCCTCCACATTGACTCTGTACCGGTGCCCCCTGTATATAGCCTCCACATTGACTCTGTACCGGTACCCCCTGTATATCGCCTCCACATTGACTCTGTACCGGTACCCCCTGTATATAGCCTCCACATTGACTCTGTACCGGTACCCCCTGTATATAGCCTCCACATTGACTCTGTACCGGTACCCCCTGTATATAGCCTCCACATTGACTCTGTACCGGTACCCCCTGTATATAGCCTCCACATTGACTCTGTACCGGTACCCCCTGTATATAGCCTCCACATTGACTCTGTACCGGTACCCCCTGTATATAGCCTCGCTATTGTTATTTAACAGCTGCTGTTTAATTATTTGTTACTTTCATTTTCTGTTTTTTACTTATCACTTATTTTAAAAAAGCATTGTTGGTTAAGCATTTGTAAGTAAGCATTTCACTGTAAGGTCTACAACTGTTGTATTTGGAGCACGTGACAAATACGATTTGATTTGGTTTGATTGCCACTGGTGTATGTGTGGGTGTGTGTGGGTGCGTGTGTGTGTGGGTGCGTGTGTGTGTGTGTGTGTGCGTGTGTGTGTGTGTGTGTGTGTGTGTGTGTGTGTGTGTGTGTGTGTGTGTGTGTGCGTACGTGCGTGCGTGCGTGCGTGCGTGCGTGCGTGCGTGCGTGCGTGTGTGTGTGTGTGTGTGTGTGTGTGTGTGTGTGTGTGTGTGTGTGTGTGCGTGTATGTGTGGGTGTGTGTGTGTGTGTGTTTGTAGGCCGTAATAGTCCAGTTAGAGATGTTGGTCCAGATGGTCTGAAGGAGGACAGCAAACAGCATGGGCCACTTATCACCATGTGGCCTAACACGACACACATGCACGAACACACACACACACACACACACACGTACACACACACACACGCACACACACACACGCACACACACACACGCACACACACACACACACACACACACGCACACACACACACACGCACACACACACACACAACCACACAACTGTGAGAAACCAACAACACTAACGTCAAATCACTCTTCTATTTTTCCATCTCTTCTTCACTCTGTCATTCATTACTTGTTTATCTCTGCATCCATTCTCTCAATCGTCCTCTATTTCTCTCTTTCAAAATCTTTCTAACTCTTTTCCCTCCCTCCGTTTATCCATCCTTTTCTCCCTTCACCAATCTGTATGGTTTCAGTAATAACCCGTGTGGATTCACATCCTGTTGAACAGACAAGGCACACAAAGCACCATTCTAAGCACTAATTATACTCTTTCTCTCTCTCTCTCTCTCTCTCTCTCTCTCTCTCTCTCTCTCTCTCTCTCCCTCTTTTCCCCTCCTTCCCTCGCTCTGTCTTTCAATGAATTCATTTCATGTTCAACCATTTATCATGCCAATGATATGCCCTCCCACAATGTAGAACTAGTCAGGGTTGACTTTTTCCATCTATAATAAGTGCAACCTAGGTGCATTGCATTAGTAGCCAATTGTTCATACCAGGATAGGGATATCTGATGTGTTCTTGCAGTTCCTAGCTCTTTGCTTCCACCTAAGGGCCATTTGGTGAACTTCTACCATGGAAACAGGTGGGTTAGTATGGGGGTTACAAAGGTCTATGACAGAGCCAAAGTGTACAATTCTACCAATCATAACCCGAGTTGTAACGCCTGAACCCAACATTCTTATGGAATGTTAAGTGACTGATGCAAGTATGCAAACATTGAGAATCGTTTACAATACGGCCTTTACAAGATTTTATCCCAGTGAGAGAGAGAGAGAGAGAGAGAGAGAGAGAGAGAGAGAGAGAGAGAAGGGGGACAGACAGAGAGAGAGAGAGAGAGAGAGAGAGAGAGGGAGAGAGATTGATGCTCCTAGGCCTGTATGCTTACCATGCTTTTTTACACGGCCTTAATAATTTAGCCCAGCCTGCCATACAGAGCCTGCCCAATGGCCAGGAGCTCTTCCCATTTCATATCCCGTGCAGAAAGAGTATCAATTCCACTCACTATAAATGATGTATGAGGCATGAATTGAAAGCAGGGCCTTTTCCATTACAGGGATTGTGCAGGGTATCTCCCTCTGTGTCTACTGCACAGTTCTGGGGGTCTGAATAGAGTGACAGCAGAAGAGACAGAGACAAATGTGTGTGTCAGAAAGAAGCAGTAGGGAAAGTGTGTGTGTGTGTGTGTGTGTGTGTGTGCGTGTGTGTGTGTGTGTGTGTGTGTGTGTGTGTGTGTGTGTGTGTGTGTGTGTGTGTGTGTGTGTGTGTGTGTGTGTGTGTGTGTGTGTGTGTGTGTGTGTGTGTGTGTGTGTGTGTGTGTGCGTGTGCGTGCAAGCGCGTGCGAACCTGCAGGTTTCGCCTGCCTGCTGTTGTGTTGACACAGTGTTGGCGGTAGATGAAAAGGCGTGAAATGTGTCTGATCACAGTTCCCCATCTCTGTTGTCACTATGGGACTTTCACATTAAAACTCTGGTGATTGCATTTTGTGATAGCAACACCCATTCCACTTCCACTCCCTGTCACAGCAGAGGATGTGTGACAAAGGGAGACCATCAGCACTCGGACGGAACACAGATGAAAAAAAAAACTCCCCATGCACGCGCACACACACACACACACACACACACACACACACACACACACACACACACACACACACACACACACACACACACACACACACACACACACACACACACACACACACACACACACACAGACAGACAAACACATATATATATATATATATCAAAGAGGCACCAGCTCGCTCTCTGTGTGTGGAGGCTTCCGTTCCGCTCTTCAGTTCATTACATTCAACCAATAAAACAACTGCATCATTAGTGAGTCAACCAATCAACTAATGAATCACCCAATGAATTGATCAAAGATTGATCGTACCACTGGACTATGGCTGAAACCAACACACAGGGTGGTGCTGCACAGTGTAACAACACACCGTACAGTAAAGTAACGCCGTTTAGTGCCGTTCAAAACATTGCGCAACGTGTCGGTAGTAAACCTGACTCAGGCTTTGATATCATTGACAGTGCAGGGTAATAGTCCTGAACGGGTTTAACCCCCACTGGTCTGTAATGACAACTTGATTACACTGGATCAAGGGGTCCATTAGAGTCCCACAGTGGTAATATTGCCCTCAGGCAGAGAGGGGACATTCCTGTAGTCCGTATATTTACGGAGGAAGTACAGGAAAAAGCTCTGTATGATGCTACAGTTTTCCTAAGGACCATAAGAAAATCAGGTAACACTTTACATTGAGGTAAATTTTACCTCAGGGATTCCCAACCCTGGTCCTCCAGTAACCCCAACAGTACACATTCATATTGTAACCCTGGACAAACACACCTGATTCAACTGTGTTTATCCAGGGCTACAATGAAAATGTGTACTGTTGGAGGGTCTGGAGGACCTGAGTTTGGAATCACTGTTTTAACTAAGTGATTTCACCAACCATCTGTAATAGCCCATTATCACCAGCAAGTGGTACTGTTGTACAGATTTACAAAATGCTAAAATGCTAATATAACAACGCATGCCATTTAGTGGGCGCATTTATCCAACATCACTTACAGTCATGCGTGCTTACATTACACATATGGGTGGTCCTGGGAATTGAAGCCACGACTCTGGCGTTAGAAGCGCCATGCTCTACCAACTGAGCTACAGAGGACCACCTTTGGTTACAACTAAATATACTAAATTGCAAAAATAAAATAAAAAGTACACCCACGCAAACACACACTTTAAATTAAGACACAAGACAACACATTTCTGCTTTTCAGTGGTAAGTCAGCAGTTTTATTGCAGCTGCACATCCGTACCAAACAGAAGGTTAGTATATCAAACAATGAAGACCTTTTTCCTGTTCATTTGCATACATATAAAATCACTATAAAATGTCACTCTATGATGCTGTTCCACTGTAACATCTCTCTGTGGACTTCTTAATGAAACATTCACACGATAAACCGATTGCTACGCCGTACCCTCTTCCTCAGTACAAAATCCTTGGCCAACCACATCTCTGTGTCCATGGTAACACCCGTAATGACACAGGAAGGCCCGGTATGAGGGAGAATAGTTTCTAAAATCGACAGAAATCTTCTCCTTTGAAACAATATAAGACCATTTTCTGTCAAAGAAAATAAAAGGACTGAATAAATAAAGGTAAATAACTCCTCTCTGTCTGTCTGTCAGTCTGTCTGTCTGTCAGTGACCCAGACAGTGACGTCACAGCCATCTTCCCTCATGTAAGGCAGCCATTTTGACCAGGCCAGTACAGGCAGTGTGGGACACCATTGGGGGACTAGCTAAAAAGCACATGGTAGTGACTGCATACTGTGTTTGTACTCTGAAAATACTAGCATAGGCTGATACAGACAGAAAACATGATTTGACCTCTTTGTACATTCCCTCTCATTGAAAGTAAACAGCAACAGGGTGACTAGTTGGTGGGGCGGCGTAGACATAGGATGATTGGCACCTCAGATTTTGTGATGTCGCCTGGATGAGTTATCAGAGAAATGTGGCACAATGCATGATGGTTAAATTACCCCCCACCCCATCCCCCCACCCTCCGGACAGACTGAAAAAGTCTTTGCATCTTTAGTGTGTCTGTGGGGGTGTTGGACTAGTCCATTCTGGGATACAGCAGGGGGTTGTACAGGAGATGGATGAGTCTTAGGGGACGGTGACATGGAAGGGGCTGCCGGGGACATTTTCATCCCCCCATTTGACGATGAGGATGTAGTTGCCCTGTTCTTTGACGGTGTAGGTGACGTTGTACATCCTGTTTCCCAGATGTTTAACATAGACCTCTTCACACGGGGTCTTGGGTCCATGTACCCCCACCATCAACATGTTAGTTCCTATAGGGGAAGAAATACGGCAACATTAAGTATTTGTGTGAGTGTATCTGCGTGTGTATACTTTGTATGTGGGTGCATTTGTACTCGTGTCTGTCTGCGTGTGTGTCTGCGCATGTGTATGACCATCGCCTCTCACCTGCATTGCTGCAATCCACTGTGAAGGTGTTCTTCTGCCCTACAAAGGCCTTTGATAGGCCGGCGCCCCGGGAGACCACCTTACTGGCATCCGAAGAGAACTTAGGGCCATAGGCCACGCCCATCGACGATGACGACGACAACGACTTGGTTACTGTCTCCACAAGTACGGACGAAGTTTCATGTAGACTGTGGCCACCAGAGAGACGAGCACCTAGAGAGAGAGAGAGAGAGAGAGAGAGAGAGAGAGAAAGAGAGAGAGAGGGGAGAGAGAGAGAGGGAGGAGGAAGGGAGAGGGAGCGAGCGAGAGTGGAGAGAAAGAGAGAGAGAGAGAGAGAGAGAGAGAGAGAGAGAGAGAGAGAGAGAGAGAGAGAAAGAAAGAAGAGAGAGTGGGGTTGAATAAGAGGGGTTGCGTAAGATCTACAAGAACTGGCGTGTTGCATAATCTCTCCTCATATAAAGCATAAACACACACAGCTTAGGAGCCCTCTGGACAAGTACAGAATGTCCAATATAATAGGAGTGTGTAGAGGCTAGGGACTCTTCCAACTCATTACACCAAGCCTCCACAAGGTCTGAGGACTCTTTAGTAGACCAGTACACACACACACACACACACACACACTTGCCATCTCTCCATCAACACATTCTAGACTCAACACTGAAACGTTAGTGTCTGGATAGCGTTGCTCTATAGAGGACTTACCTGTTACTTTAGCCTTGAAGGGGCTGCCTACGATGTGGGATGGTCCTCCGTATTTGATTGTGATGAGATAGCTGCCGGGGGCCATGGGTGTGTAAGTGACCTTGTAACCCTCGGGACAATCCTGACAGTCCATCTTGACCTTGGACGGCCCATCAATGGTCACTGACAGAGCACCCGACCCCGCATTACACGTGTTCACTACAAAATCTGATGCCACGCCTACAGGAGGGGAGGGGATAGAGATGGACAGGGAAAACATCCAATCAGAGGTGAATTAGAAGAGACATGTGAGCCAGCATTGGTCATTTAAACATTTTGTGTATTTTTCCATACAGTAGCCTATCGGCCTTCTTTGGGTATTTCAAATGACCTAATTACTGAACTGTGTTAAAATTCTAATAAACATATACCATATTTGTCTACCTTATTGTATGTGTTTGTGTGGTTACAACACAATGTTCCTCATACCTGTGGTTCCTCCTTCCAGCCCAGGTCCGAAGGCAGACACCATTCCCGGGTCTCCGACCTGTCCGATCTCTCCCACGCGGATCTTGAAGGGACTACCGGGAATGTGGCTCCCGTTGAAACGCACTTCGATGGAGTGGACTCCGTTCTCCCTCGGGATAAACCGGATGGCGTGCTGGTCTGCAGGGGAACAGGAAGGGGAAGGTTAAAATGGCAGACATTTTACAATATTCACAATTTACTTACTGAACCTTTCATTTAGCAAGACATGCAATTGAGATGAACGTATTTATATTGTAGGTTGAGCACCTGGTATTTTGGTTGTACTAGCCCTCTACTGTAAAACACTTAATTATCAAAGGAATTGAATCGATCTGGTGGAAAAGGCAGTATCTTAGATATTTTCTGTACAGTATAGTTGTGAGTTGTTGTATTGTCAGTTTGTTCAGTGCTATGTCTTACCGCTGTCCAGCTCAGTAACATAACACTCCTCTACAGCTCCGGACGGGGTGTGAACCTTAGCATCTATCAACCCCCTCGCTCCGTTCAACTGCACCGCGAACGACGCCTCCTGGCCCACCTTCAATCCCATCTCCTTCAATCGCAAAGGTTAAAGGTCAATGATCTAATAAGCCCCATGTGGTCAGACTGATGACAGGGTGTGGGGTAACACATTTCCTCTATAGCAGAAGCAGCTAATAATAATTATCCAACCATCTCATCCCCCAACCTTCTCACACACACACCCCCCAACCATCTCACACACACACACACACACTGCTTGCATATAGATTTCAGAGTAGCCTGACCAATGTATCCACTAATCAAACTATTCATAGCTAATCTAAATTAATTTACAACTCAAATATAGATGACCTTCCGTCTCTGGTTTAAATGAAGAAGAGGTTATGACAGGTGTGTCTGTTCATACAGCAGTGAACTATGCTCTCTGTATAATACCATTCCAGTCCTCGGTAATGAAGGTGCTAATAATGATAGACATCAGAATAAGGTCAGCAACCTCAGCATCCAGTGTCAAATCAAATCAAATGTTATTGGTCGCATACATATATTTAGTAGATGTTATTGTGGGTGTAGCGAAATGCTTGTGCAATGTCAGAGTCTGGAGTGTTAATATATATATATATATATATATATATATATATATATATATGTGTTTGTCTGTGTGTGTGTGTGTGTGTGTGTGTGTGTGTGTGTGTGTGTGTGTGTGTGTGTGTGTGTGTGTGTGTGTGTGTGTGTGTGTGTGTGTTCTAACCTGTAGGCTGGTGACTGTAAGGCGGCGTGCGTTATCAGACAGAGTGGCGATGGGGACTATAAAGGGACTGTCTGGGATGTGCTCATCATTAAACTTAATGGACACCTCATAGTCACCTGGAGAGAGAGAGAGAGAGAGAGAGAGAGAGAGATAGCGAGAGAGAGAGAGAGAGAGAGAGCACATAGTCAACCTTGTGATTTCAGGTGTAGAATATGTCCAGTATGTTGTTGTGTACGTTAGATGAATGTAGCGTGTATAATATGTTGGTCTGACCTGGCTCCTGCACCACATAGGCCACTCCACAGGATCCATCCTTCCTGTCTTCAAAGGTGATCTCTGCCTTACTGGGCCCCTCTACAGCGATGGACAGACCCCCTGCTCCAGCCTCTCTGGTCCAGATACTAAACTCAGCTACAGAGGAACACAGACAGTCAGTGATACAGTATATACAAAAGGGAAAGACGCATATGAATAGTTTCGTTATCTTTATCAAAAGCCCAATATAGCCTTACATTCAGAAGCTTCAAACCCTGCCTATCACTTTCTAAGAGAGCTTTTCCTGCCCCCCTCAGCCAACCTACCTGCCACTCCTGCCACTCCTCTATCCAGCCCCGTGCCCCCAGCCCGGACCTTGTGTGCCCCTCCCTCTCCCAGGGGCCCCACAGTGAACTGGAAGGGGCTCCCGGGGACGTGCTGGCCCCGGTACTTGACATTGACCGTATGGGGACCCATCTCCTGGGGGATGAAGCGGACGCTGTAGGTGCTGTCCTCGCCGTCGATGATCTCTGCGTCCTCTGTTTTACCCCCCGGACTGGTCACCTGGGCCGTCATCTCCTGGGTCCCCTGGTCACCTGGAGGGGGGAGGGAGAGAAAAAAAGGGAAAGAGAGCGAAAGTAGGGGGGGGGGGAAATATATGGGAGAGGGAAGAAGAAATAGAGAGAGGAGGAGGAGAGAAGGACAGAAGTAGGAGAAATGATTCAGACAAACTTCAAAATATTGTTCACTCTGTTCACAAACAATTAAGTTGTTAGTAGCGGTAGTGGAGAATCAGAGAGAATCAGAGAGACTGTATGAAGTTAGTCAGACTGAGATGTGGATACAGCTGCGTGTGGATCAGTCTCTGGCTTTGTGTGATGTCAGAGTACGATGGCTGGGTCACAGGGGTGACAGCCATGAACTGCTAAGATTTTCCAGCTCTGCGTTCTCCTTTAAACGCCCTCCTATAAATTCCAATCTGGGAGGAACACGGAGCGACTCCCCAACTCAACACACACGAAGGCACACACATGAATTCATATCCAGACATGTTACTTACATCATTGCATCATGCAATTTAAAAAAAAAATATTATTCAACTTAATCAAGCAGTAGTTTGACATTTTGTATACCAGATGTATGTATTAGTCTGGATTAAAACAAAAAGGCATAGCCAAACTGGACACTCAACACAAAACACACACATTCCGAATCAATTCATCGGCATTAGACAGGCCTCACACACCCTCTTGTGTCACACACACACCCTCTTGAGACTGTCTGGTAGTGGCTGGTATCCCACTGAAGCCTGTGAGACTCTGACTCTCCAGGAACTCTCCAAACACGTCCCTGAAGGGGTCTCCCCCAACCTGGGTACTCTCCTCCACACGCACCTCCCGCTTGGTCTCCCCCGCCCTTGTCTTACTAATCTCTGTGCACTCCGTTCGCGTGTACGTGTGACTGCTGCGCGTGAACGTGCGCGTATGCCGCTCCTGGGCCGACACCATCTGGAACCAATTACCTACAAAGGGAGGAAGGAGGAGGAGGGAGGGAAGGAGGAAGAAAGAGCAAGAGATGAAAATAGAACTATGCAGTATGAAGACCAAGCAAGGGGTCACAACAGCTTAAAGGTATGTGAAAGCATGTGACTGTGCAAGGAGAGGAAGACAAGAGAAAAGGAGGGATGGTAGATAGAAAGGAGGAGAGCCAGTGGGCTTTTTGGAATCCCAATCCTTGACCACACACAAGACCATAAACGGTTCTCACCTGGTATTTTGAGGTTGAGGTTACAGGTGCTGCCCACAGTAGCAATGGATGGAGCATGTCTCTTCCTGGTGATGCTCTCCTTCACCCTGCCCTCACCACACACCTTCACTGTGAAAGGACTTCCTGTGGGTTAGACCAATCACAGCCAGTCAGGAACCCAAATCATACAAAAAAATGCAAGACCACCCATAGCAAGATAAGTCTGTTTAGACAGGAGCTGAATTGTGGGATGGCAGGGTGGGGCGGCAGGGTAGCCTAGTGGTTAGAGCATTGGACTAGTAACCGAAAGGTTGTAAGTTCAAATCCCCGAGCTGACAAGGTACAAAATCTGTCGTTCTGCCCCTGAACAGGCCACTGTTCCTAGGCCGTCATTGAAAATAAGAATTTGTTCTTAACTGACTTGCCTAGTAAAATAAAGGTAAAAAATTTAAAATTAAAAAATACAGGCATGTTGTAAGACACCCGAGGCCCCCTGAACTCACCTGGAATGTGCTGGTCGGCGAACTTGATGTTGATGATGTAATTTCCTGGTTCAGTGGGACAGTAGGTCACCTTACAGGTACCATCCTCCACATCCTCACAGTTAATATCCACCTTACTGGGACCCTCGATAGACAGACCCAGACCACCATAACCTGATAGAGAGAAGAGGGAGAGAGAGAGACATGAGAAGAGTAGAGAGATTAGATAGTGAGACATGAGAGAGGAGAAAGATGTCACAGTGAGTGTTGGTTACACCAGTAATGGAAAACTGTAATTTATACAGTCATTTTGACTATTATTAACAGTAAAATACGTGAAACATTTTACTGCAGCATTCTGTAAATGATGGTCCACTGTGGGAACATTTTGTGGGCAGGGAAATTATTGCTGTATTTTGAATGGTACACTGTAAAAACCATAACTTGTTTTTACAGTAACTTACTGGCAGCTTGTTACCTGTAAATTACTGTAAAAAAAAGAACAGTATGTTATTGTAAAAAAAGCACTTACTGTAAAAACTAGTTGAGTTTTTTAAAGTGTACTGTAATTCTATCCCACAGAATACAGTACCGTACTGGATTTGTGGAGTGCCAAAAAGCTTTTGACCACTGGTGCGTGCACTGCATTGTTGATTCTGTCTCATTAACATATATACATATATTTTTTATTTATTTTACCTTTATTTAACCAGGCAAGTCAGTTAAGAACAAATTCTTATTTTCAATGACGGCCTAGGAACAGTGGGTTAACTGCCTGTTCAGGGGCAGAACGACAGATTAGTACCTTGTCAGCTCGGGGGTTTGAACTTGCAACCTTCCGGTTCCTAGTCCAAATCTCTAACTACTAGGCTATCCTGCCGCCCCATTTGAGGTGTAAGAGGCTATATTTGTTGCACCCGTTAGTGAAAATGCTGTACTAACTTAACCTGCATGTGGTATTAGTGCCCCATCAATGTAAACGGTATAGGGCACAGATTGGAGTGGCAGCAAGTCTTACACCTTAATGATTGAGCCTTTTGCCATGTCCTTTTGGTCTGTTTTGCCATGTGTTTACTGCCTGTTTAGAAGCCTTTGTTAAGACCTCTAGAAGAGCAACTGATATAAAACACCAAATATTCATTGATGTGCTGTAAAGTGAACACATTACCTATGTAGCAGCCAATCTCCTTACACCAATCCCATGTAATTACAGTCAAATACTGTCAAATACAAACCCTAATGCCCTCAACAAATTTCATCCATCCATTCATTCATTACGATTACAGTAGCATTTACTTTTTTACTGTATAATACAATCAATTCTACGGTATTGTACTGTGTGTCAATACGCAGTACTTGCTTTGATACAGTAGTTAGATAACAGTAGGTGTACTGCAATATGAAATACAGTAACTTACTTGACAATGAGCTGCATGCAAGTTACTGACAAATTCACTGCAACCCTTTTACAGTGCACACACAGCAAAAACTACTAACTTAAAACTTCTGAACGTCTAAAGTTGAATATTATCTTAACCCCCTATTATGTTCAATAGTAACTTGTCGCAATGAATACCAATGAAAACACCCTCACCTGCGTTCCTGGTGTCAACTATGAACTCAGCCACCTCAAAGATGTGTCCCTCCACCAGTCCCTGGCCAAACACCTTGACCTTGCTAGCGTCCCCGATCTCTGACTGGCCCACCATGATCTTGAAGGGGCTGTTGGTCACGTGCGTCCCGTTCTTCTTCACACTCACAACATGCTCCCCTACCTCCTTAGGAGTGAATGAGATACCTAGAGGGGAGGACGGATAGAGGAGAATGCAATCAGATACATGGAATGACTATATCTGTGCCTCTATGGTTTAAACATATACATGTTTACCCTTGCTGCCATCTTACCAGGTCTCTTTCGAAACAGAAAAAAAAGAGGTTGACAGAACTTTGTGTTACTGACTAAATAATAGATTAAGTTTATAAACTTTGGGACCCGGGCCTGGTGAGTGGCTCACCGATGTGTCGATTGGGCAGTCTCTTGAGCAGGCAGGGTTCCTCGTTGCCCGACGGTGCTCTGATGCTCGCTGTCAGGCTGGTCAAGTCTGTCTCTGAGATCTTCAATGACACGTCTGTTGCCGTGCCAACGTTGAGCTGGGATGTCCTCATAGTGTCGTCTCCTACATGGGGAGAGAAGGACATAAAAGAACAAAGAGAATGAAGGAGAGAAAATGAAAACGAATTCCTGCATTTAATGAATACAACCTTTGAATAAAATCTT
The DNA here is from genome assembly GCF_002021735.2 of Oncorhynchus kisutch. NCBI lineage: Eukaryota > Metazoa > Chordata > Actinopteri > Salmoniformes > Salmonidae > Oncorhynchus > Oncorhynchus kisutch. The sequence goes on from NW_022264659.1 coordinate 93,560, forward strand.
GCTCTAGCCTCGTTGCATATTACAAACTCTCTCTCTCTCTCTCTCTCTCTCTCACTCTCTCTCTCACACACACACATAGTCATTACCTGTGATCTTGGCAGTGTAGGGGCTGCCGGCGATGTGTTTGTTGTCAAACTTGACGATGATGTTGTAGTCTCCTGGTACAGTGGGAAGGTAGGACACAGTACAGGTTCCATCCTTGTTGTCCTTACAGTTGATCTCTGCCTTAGAGGGACCCTCCACTGCCAGGGACAGACCACCTAGACATGAGAGGAGAGAGAGAGAAAGACAGGAAGAGAGAAAGTAGGAATAGCAGAAGAGAGGAGAGATGGGGGAATGTAGGAGGAGACAAAGTGTGAGAGAGGGATGGAGGAATGTAGGAGGAGACAAAGTGTGAGAGAGGGATGGAGGAATGTAGGAGGAGACAAAGGGTGAGAGAGGGTTGGAGGAAAAGCAGGCAAGGGAAAGGGATTGAAGACTTTGAGATTTGTTGAGTGCCATGTTTAATACCATGATAGAATTTGACCATAGCACAGTAGTGGCACAAATCAGTGCGGTATTGTTTGGTTCAGTTACTTACCTTCCCCTGCATCCTTGGTGACGATGGTGAAGGTGGCAGGTTTGTTGACCATGCCGTGACTCAGACCAGGACCATAGGCTGTCACATGACCACTATTGATGGCATCTACATAGAACTGGAGGGGACTTCCTGTGATGGAACAGCATGAAACAGCATATTATGGATCTACTTCCTGTATGGAATTAGACTCTGTGTGTGTGTATGTGTGTGTGTGTGTGTGTTTTTCTCTATGCAATATGTACCTGGGATGTGGTTTCCATCATATTTGATGTCCATCTCGTGCAGGCCTTTCTCTGTAGGGGCGTACTTCACTGTGACTGTCCCATCCTTGTTGTCTGTGATGTTAGGACGGGCTGTCTTACCTGAGGGCATACGCACCTCACCTGGAAACACACACACACACACACACACACACACACACACACACACACACACACACACACACACACACACACACAGGTAAGTCATTACCATACATATCACAGCAAACACCACACACACACACACACACACACATACACACACTGTCAGACATCAGTTAAATCTCACCTGTGATCTCTCCCTTCTGAACGGTGAACGGAATGACCAGGTTGAAGGGGCGGAGCATAGGCTCCATGATATCGCCGGTGGTGACTGGCTCCTCTGTGGCCTATGAAAGGGAAATGGTTCAATTAACATTAGCATTGGCATTCTGGTCTATATCTCTGCTCAGGGATAGTACGAGGGGATGGAGGTGAAAGCACAAGCCCAGGCATAGGCCTTGACTCTGGGCAGACAGGACAGGTAAGAGTCCAGGCTTTGAAGGCCTGAGAGATGATCAAGATAAGCTGAAAGAAAAACAGTCAAAGCAATGCAAAGCGACTCATGCACAAAAAACAGAGACATACAAAATCAATGGCCGTCGCCATAAAGGAGACAAGCAAAACAAAAATGAAGTGGACATACAATGATTGTCAACACAGAGGTTTTTGAGATGTACATGGAAAGCAAAGTAGGAAATCATGGTGTTGGGATATGAAGGAGGTGGGTAAGCTGAAGGAGAGGGTGGAGGTGAGGTGGAGGTAAGTGCTGACAGGTTTATACCCAGTGAGGGGGGTAGCCCTGGTAGGCCTGGTAGGGCTGTTGTAACTGGAGCTTGTCACACGGTTCCTCTATTATAGGGACGGTATCACTGGCCTGGTGGGGAGGGTAAGTCACACGTTTAGGAAAATTTCATAGAAATCGACTAATTCCTCATCGTATTTCTATGGGGAACTTACAAATCATCATGCACACACAGTTATAGTAATCCCCCAAGGATTAGCGTAGGCTTGTGTAAGTAGCAAACCATGCACATCTCATGTACTGTCACATGACATGAGTCAAACCTACTGTATCTGAGCCAGCCCAGAGATCACACAACATCGTGTCATACCATAGAGTTACAGAAGACATTCAATGAATGAAACACGGTGACAAAAAAAACGACACTTTCCCAACAAATTCAGGTAAGGACTACAGTACCCATGATTCTGTGTGTACTGTAGTATCAGAAAGTACTCACCACCACGTGGAAGGGGCTGTTTGGAATGTGTTCTCCTCCAAAGCGGATGGTGATGACGTATTTCCCGGGTTCCGGAGCCGTGTAATAGATGTCAAACGTTCCGTCGGAATTCTCCACCACGTCCACGTCTAGCTCGGCCCCATCTGGCGTCGACACCTTACAGGTCACCTTCCCCTTCCCAGCAGCTTTTGCGTCCACGGTGATGACGGTCTCCTCGCCGATCTGGATGGTGGGTCCGAGGCCTGAACCTGTCGAGAATGATGGACATGTAAGGAGACCATACAGAACTACAGAAACTATCCCGTCTTCACAAACATCAAGTCAATATAATCATGTGCTGTACATATACTGGTGTACATGCTAGTTTTCAGAAGAATGATCATGTTAAGAAATGCTCACCCAATCCATGTCCTCCAATGGAAACTGTAGATAGAAAGTAAATGGTGCCTCATTAATGTGGCATCATGGGCTAAAACCCACCAAAGCTACTTCATCAGAGCAATGATTATCCAGGCCTTCCTTTCTTCATAGATACATACAGTACGGATATAGATTTACATTTACATGTAGTCCTCTCACTGACCTGTGACCAGACACTTGCTGGCGTCTCCAGTAGGCAGGGCATGGATACGATAGGGTGAGTAGGGAATCTCATCTCCTCCATACTTGATGGTGATGGTGTAGCGCCCTGCCATGTCAGGTACATAGGACACTGTGTACGTCCCATCTCTGTTGTCACGGATGTTGGCCTTTTTCGGCTTGCATTCTGGGTCCTACAGGTGTAGGGATACAAACCACATTAGCCAATTAGCCAAACCCAATGGAGGTCAGTCCACACAGACTGGTGAGGAGGGACATTGGGCTGTGTACTGCTGTTTAGGAGAACCGGTCACTTCCAAACATCCAAGAGATCCCTGTTCCTCCCAGTTCCTCCTCCAGGTTTTTGATGTGTGCTGTCCCAACTCGTTACAGCACCGAACTTGTTTCAGTGAAGTTTCAGCCAGGGAGCAAGTTAATCCGTTGTTTATGCATTGTTTTAACTTTGGTCTACACAGACTGGCTTCTCTCCTTTCTCAGAGTAAGAAGAGAGGAGAGTGAAAGGAGACGTAGAGAAGACAAAATACTCCTCCCGGGGTCCTCAGCAAGTACAAAAAAGACAAGGGGAAAAGGAACGAGGGGACTAGGGAGGAAGGGGACGAAAATGGAACAAGAGGGCGAGGGGAGACAGGGCAGACAGCGAGCAGGGTGAAAGAGATGAGAGCAGGCCTTACGGAGCCTTTCTTAAGAATACTGAAGGGTATGGTCCCCTTAACTATATGCTTCTCCCATACCCTCCTGCCCCAGTCCTCCACAAACACTGAGGCCTCGCGCCTGGACCCATCAGGACCCTGCAGAAAAGTCAACAGGCAGACACGTCACAGCCACAACCTAACCACATCCCAGATCAGGGAGGGGCAGCGAGAAAGGAATGGGTAGAATTGGGGGAGGGGCTGACTTGATATGGGAGTTGGTGCTTTTTTTATTTATTAAACACACAATAAGAAAATAAGGTAGAAATGTCGAAATTGGTAACAAGCATGAATCATAACAGCAGGATTGAAGAGATGTTTATCATCTTAAGGTTAAAGAAAAATAAATGGAGGTTATCTTGTAAATAGGGAGGAGAATGTCTGACCTCACAGTCTATGACATTTTCCTGTCTAGAGAGGAAGTGACAGAATACTGATAATTGAGAGTACCAATAATTGCTTCTAATAAAACAGATGTATGTCCTTGAACCGACTATTTTAAAATTGCAAACAGAAGAAGTTCACCAGTATCTGCACAGTGAGCAGGCCTTCGCCAGCATCGCGGGCATCGATGGTGAACTCACCAGTATCTGCACAGTGAGCAGGCCTTCGCCAGCATCGCGGGCATCGATGGTGAACTCCACAGGCAGGCTGGCAGGCACACCCTGGGCATTCAAACCTGGCCCACTGGCACGCACCTTACTGGCATCATGAGCAGGCAATGTCTTGATCTTATACGGACTGCAGAGAGAGGAAAAATAAACATAATTTGAAAGAAAGGATTGTTTATGAAAGATCAAGATTTAAATCTCTCAAGGATTTAAATGTTTCAGTTCAACTGAATTTCCACTTCAAGACAGGAAAAGAGGAACAATAGAGAATGACAGAGGGATGAAATCATTGTGTATTCAGTACAAAGATTTGATGGAAACATGTGATCACAGTTTTGTTCCTCCTCCTGCTGTTCTGACCTGCGAGTAACCTCCTGGTCAGCGTACTTCACACACACGGTGTACGGGCCGTCCTTGGCCGGGGTGTAGGTCGCTGTGTGTGTTCCGTCTCCGTTATCCATGATGTTCACTGGCTCAGCCACTCCTGAAGTGGGAAGTAATTCAATATTGACCACAATCTGAAAAGTTTAAGGAGGGGTTGGGGTGTCTCTCTCTCTCTCACCAGTAGGTCCGTACAGCACCACTCCCAGAGGGGCGAGGCCAGCCTTGCTGGTGTCCACGGTGAAGGTCTGAAGAACACGGGCTCTGACTCCACTACCCAGCCCTGGGCCTGAACACCTCACCTTACTTGGGTCCACCAGCTCTCTCACTGGCACACGGAAGGGACTCCCTGCAACACACACAGGCAGGAGTCTATTGGAATTATACACGTATAGGTATATATTGCATGTGTACATTGATGAGTATTCATTTGTTTACGTACCTCTTTGAAAGCCCAGACCAAGCAAAACATTCTCATTACATACTTGTAGCATGTGTTATACAGGCCCTGCATTGCCAAGATATTTGAAAGCTCTAACAATGGAAATACATGTCCTCAAATATGGAAGGCAGCCAAAGAGAGAGCAGATATATGTGTGAACAACAGGCCATAGAAATTCAAAGAAAATCATAGTACCAATAATTGCTTCTGATAAAACAGATGTATGTCCTTGAACAGACTATTTTAAAATTGTAAACAGAAGAAGTTATAGGGTCATTTAGTTGCTAAAGGCAGCCTCCAGTACCCCGGCCGGCCTTCAGCTTGAGTTACTCAATGAGGGGGGAGCACTGAGTTAGCCTGCAACATCACTTCCTGGAGTAGCTCAAACTGTGCATGTTATGTCTCCATGACATAGGAATGAAGGGTGTCACATGATCAATGGTTTTGTCCATTCATATATACAGTCATTGGGAAGCCCTCAATGGCAATGTCCATGCTAAAACTGGTTATATCCATGATGACTCCTCTATTTCTATGACATGCACAACTCCAATAAAAAATATTTTCCAAAGTTGCCAAAATGCCACGTGCGTCCACTTCTTAATATTTTTTTTTTAACTAGGCAAGTTAATTAATAACAAATTCTTATTTACAATGATGGCCTACCCCGGCCAAACCTCATTAGTAACAACCTTGCCATTACGAAACTTATTTTTTATCAAATAAGCCTCACCTAGCAAATTAGAGATAAACTCTCTCATTGACTCTCCTCACTTCGTGGGCTTATTTTCATGGACAGAGTTTGGGCGGAGTAGACCTCTCGCTTCACCTCATCCTCTCTGACCAAGCAAAACATTCCCATTCCATACTTACTTAGCATGTGGTATATACAGGTCTAGTGTACATTGATATGCATACCTTTTTGAAAGCCTAGACCAATCAAAACATCTTCCATGACACTAAAGCTCTTTATCAACCAATCATGAAGAGTTTAAATTCTTTCCAACAGGAAGTGAAGGGGCTCTCAGAAGAAGTGACATCATAAAGTACCTGGGATGGGCAAGCCTCCGAAGGTAATGTTGACATCATAGTCTCCCGGGGTGAAGGGGATGTACTCCACACTGCAGCTGCCATCTTTATTGTCCTTACAGGACATCTTAGCCTCTGATGGACCCTCGATGGCCAGGCCCAGACCCCCTGTACCAGCACCCCTAGAGGGGGAGGGAGGGAGAGAGGGGGACAGAAAGAGAGAGGGGTGGTGAAGAGGGAGGAGAGAATAATGGCTTCCAGTATCTCATAACTGAGATGTTGTTTTTTGCCACGCCATTTAACCTTCCTCCCCCTACTTATACCCCATTTCACCCATCTGATTTTCACCCCAGTTTGTGTACCCCCTGAACAGATTGACAGAAGGATGCAGTGTAAATCTCTGATGGAAGCCTTATGTTCCACATGGTAATGATGAGGATTAAGTAAGTAAGTAAGTTAGTACCTGGTTTCCACGGTGAAGCAGTTGGGTTTGTTGACCAGGCCCTCCTCCAGACCAGGGCCGTAGGCTCTGACACGGCTGGGGTCACAACCCTCCATTACCGGGACACGGAACGGACTGTTAGGCACCGCCACATCATCATACAGCACCTCTATAAGGTGCATCCCTGAACACACACAAGCAGTGAGAGAACACACACACAGTACACACACACACACACACACACACACACACACACACACACAAAAGCACATTTGACTACTTTCTTTTGAAACTAGTGTGACCAAAAAAAACATCTCAACAGTGAATCACTGTGGCCATTGCTAGAGGAATACTGATTAGATTACTAAACTGCTACAATAAACTGTGTGTGTGTGTGTATGTGTGTGTGTGTGTGTGTGTGTGTGCGTCTGCGTGCGTGTGACTTTCTTTATGAAAAGTCCATGTCAGAGAGCCACAAGGTTGCGTATTTCAGTCCCCAATTCAGCGGGCTGAGGCCTGCACGTAACAGGCATCCCCTATTAGTGGAAAACCATCTGCCCTCCCTCTGTAGACAGTCACCGGCTACTAATACCTTCCCCCAGACCTCTCTCTCTCTCTCCCTCTCTATCTCCCTCTATCCCTCCCTTCCTCCACCTCTCTGTAGGAGCAGTTTCAGTTCCAGCTTCCATTCATTCATTGTTATAATGTTCTTTTTGCCTTTCTCCCTTTCTGTCTTTCTCCCTAGCTCATCACTCTTTCTCTCCCCCTCTCTACCTTAACTTCCCTCTTTCTTTCTGTTCTGTGTGTCTCTCCCATATTCTCTCTCCCTCTTCCAAGTAATCTCAACGTGTGTGCTCTCTTTCCCCCTCGTGTCCTCAACAGCCGGGGCCTAAATATACATCAACCCCCTCCCACTTCTCTCGAAGTCCTCTCGTATCTCCAGCCAGGGCCTGTATACACAAATGATATCACAGTAGAAGTGCTGATCTCCGATCAGATCCTCCCCCCAAACTGATCCTATATCAGTGTTCCTACTCATAGCCACTTGGTGAATATGGGCCAAGGGGCCTACACTGGGAGAAATCACACTGCTTCCTGGCAGGCTAGAGTATGTTAAAGTCATGAAGGGCAGAACAGCTGAGCTCAGCTCTTTTCCCCCTGGCTAAGGGGGAGGGAAAACAGTTAGTTTTATGAAAGCCACAAGGTTTATTTTTTGGGAATTACGACATGTGGTGCTGGAAAAACATTCACAAACAGGGTGAGCACCAAGGCTACCCAGACTCCCTCACTGCAGGCCTCAAGAGGGGCTATAAGCCAATCAGACGGGTGTACTGAGGCGCCTCTGGGCTCATTCAGGTACAATAAAATCCAAGGCAATCTAATGACTTTCCTATGAGTTTTGGCTTCATATATGGCAGATAATACATTGTGCCTGATATTCTGCTTCATCCATCATAATGTTCTCTAGATAGAATGTACATCACATTATTGGTGCAGTTGCATGACTCAGCACATTCAGAGCCTTTACCATCCTCATAGGCAGCGTATTCCACTCTGTAGGTGCCTTCTCCCTTGTCAGTGATGTAGGCGTCTGTGTTGGCGCCTGAAGGGTTGACGATGCGGGCCTTGACATGGCTGCCCCCGGTCTTGCTCTTGGCACGGGCATCCACATCGAAATGGGTGGTCACCTCCCTCAGGACCCCTGTGGACAACACAGATGCAATATATATGTGGAGCTTGGTTGTTTTGTCTGTCTCTGGTGATGTGTCTGTCTGGCTGGCTGCCTGTCTGTCTGTACCTCTGTCTTTGTCCCTCGTTCTCTGATCCACAGGAGGTTGGTGGCACCTTCATTTGGGAGAACGGGCTTGTGGAAATGACTGGACGGAATCAGTGGAATGGTATCATATACATCAAACACAGTTTCCATGTGATTGATGCCATTCCATTTGCTCCGTTCTGGCCATTATTATGAGCCGTTCTCCTCTCAGCAGCCTCCTGCACTCTGATCGCAATAATTTTCTCTCTATGTGATAGACACACATTTCTCTTTCTCTCTCTCTTCCCCCTGTCTATCTCAAACTTTTCCCTTGGGATCTAAGCTGAGACTAATTCGACAGCAGGTCTGTCTGAGTTAACACAAACCTCCATTGACAGCCGCACGTCTGCAGTATCAATTCCCCTGGCTTTAAAAGCCCAGCCAATCACTGTCAATCAGGAACACAACCAACCAATCACAAAGCAATCACAACCCCTCACAGTCAGACATGGCCAATCAGGATCGTCCAAGTCTAATCAAAGCCAGACAGGGCTGTGCAGGGCAGTAATGTCAGTCAAGCTGTGGTCAGGTCGCTACGGCTAATCGTCAGTTTATTTTCCTTCCTCTACGGACAGAAAGAGATAGGGGAGAGAGAATAGGAGTGGGAGAGAAAGGACAGAGGGAGAGAGCAAGGGAGAGAGAGAGAGAGAGAGAGAGAGAGAGAGAGAGAGAGAGAGAGAGAGAGAGAGAGAGAGAGAGAGAGAGAGAGAGAGAGAGAGAGAGAGAGAGAGAGAGAGCGAGAGAGAGAGAGAGAGAGAGAGAGAGAATTTATCAAATGCACAGACCACAAATTTAGCACTGCCACACTCCATTAACCAGGTTTTGAGTGTAGGCTATTCCCCTGACATCTGGAACCAAGGACTAAAAATGGAGGCAAATTTGATCCAAACAATTACCGTGGCATTTGTGTCAACAGAAACCTGGCAAAAATACTCTGCGCCATCATGAACAGCATATTACTACACAATGTTCTGAGCAGAAATCTAATTGAGTTCCTACCAAATGTTCAAACTTCAGACCACATGTATACCCCCACTCCTAATTGATATACCCTCCACACCCTAATTGATATACCCTCCACACCCTAATTGATATACCCTCCACACCCTAATTGATATACCCTCCACACCCTAATTGATATACCCTACACACCACACCCTATGTTAAACATGAGAATCAAAACAAAACATTTCTCCTGCTTTGTGGATTTCCAAAAAGCCTTTGATTCACTTTGGGCATGAAGACATTTTTCTGAAATGAATAGAAAGTGGTGTGAGTAGAAAAGCATACTGTGTGACGTCCTCAAATCAATGTGTAGAAATAACAACTGTGCAGTCAAAATTGGAAATAAACATACACATTTATTTCCCAAGGACGCAGAGGGAAACAGTTGAACAACCGAAGCTCAAGTCTATTTCATATATAAAAAAAAAAAACTAGAACAATCAACAGCCCACGGTCTCACTCTTAACAACACAGAAATAAAATGCCTCCTGTATGCAGACATGGTGCTGCTGTCCCCCGCAAAATATGAGTTACAGCAACAACTAGATTATCTGCAGTTCTGTCAGACCTGGGCCCTGACAGTCAATCTCAAAAAGACAAACATTCTATCCAGAAGTTGGGGAAAACCAATATCCATTTTTACTGGGCTCCACAGTGAACTTCAACCTGGCTGTGAATTAACTTGAAGACAAAGCAAGGTAGGGCTTTCTCTGTCATTAAAATATCTATCAAATTAAACATACCAATTAGGATTTGGCTCAAAATATTCAAATCAACAACAGAAACAAATGCACTATATGGCAGGGTACAGAGAAAAACTACAAACAACGCATGGAGAGCAGAATTAGGCCAATTCCTTCTTCTGATTGATATCCAAAAAAAGACCCACCAAATTATATAATCATTTCTTAACAAGTGACCCCCGCTCCTACCACTACAAAGCCCTCAACTGTCAGGTGACCACCACAGGAGAAGAGTCTCGTCAGCCAGGTGGTCCTGAGGCTCAATTCACTAACCACTACCAACCCAACAAATCCTCGGACAGCACTCAGAAAATCTGGCCCAACCACATTATCACAGAGCAAAAAGATAAATATCACCAATTGGGAAAACCCCCCACAAATAATCAAAGTAAACTTCAATGCTATTAAGTTCTAAACAAACAGTACACAGTGGCAGACTATCTGACTATCTGAAAACTGAGGAAAACACTAACTACTGTATGTACAGACTGAGTGAGCACAGCCTGGCCATAGAGACCAGTCATCACAGGCAAACCTGGCTGCTCAGAGAGGATATATCAATATATGTTTACTTTGACAATGTAAGTGTTTACTTTCCATGTAATAAAGTGTACTGAATTGAATTGAAAGAGAGAGAGAGAGAGAGAGAGAGAGAGAGAGAGAGAGACAGAGAGAGAGAGAGAGAGAGAGAGAGAGAGAGAGAGGAGAGAGAGAGAGAGAGAGAGACAGAGAGAGACAGAGAGAGAGACAGAGAGAGAGACAGAGAGAGAGAGAGACAGAGAGAGAGAGAGACAGAGAGAGAGAGAGAGACAGAGAGAGAGAGACAGAGAGAGAGAGAGAGACAGAGAGAGAGAGAGAGACAGAGAGAGAGAGAGAGAGAGAGACAGAGAGAGAGAGAGACAGAGAGAGAGAGAGAGAGA
>NW_022264659.1:106860-124132 GCF_002021735.2 Oncorhynchus kisutch
GACCCCGAATCGGAAATAATCTCAATGGTCAGCTCGGCCTCCCCAGCCTTGGAGCAGTCCACTACGAACGACCCTGCCTCGTTGACCTTCCCTCTCTCCAAGCCTGGCCCACTTGCTGTGACCTTACTGGGGTCAAACACAGACTGTACCATGGCCTTGAAGGGGGAGCCGGGGATGTGCTGCTCGGCAAACAGGATGTTGATGGCGTATTCGCCGGGCTCTGTGGGCAGGTAGGAGACAGAGCAGGAGCCATCGCCGTTGTCCTGGCACTCGATCTTGGCCTCGCATGGCCCCTCCACGGTCAGGCCCAGCCCGCCAGTGCCCGCACCCTTGGTGTCAATGGCGAAGGGGGCCGCCTTGCCCACCATGCCCCCCTGGAGGCCTGGGCCATAGGCACGCACCTGAGAGACAGCAGGGGGGAGAAACCATTAAACAGCTCATGCAGCTCAGTTCCTTCTCTGCATGACCGGCGCATCCTAAACCCTCCCAGTAATGCTTTCAGAGAGTGATGGTGTATGGTGGGGGGGGGGATTGGGGAATATCTGGTGAAGGGGGTCAGGTGTGCTATGTACCAACAGCCCCAGTCCCACATGGGACAGCAGTGACCTCACCGCCTGACTCATCTAACTGTGACCAAAGGGAACACACACACACACACACATGTATACGCACACATACTCGCTCTCTCTTTCTCTCTCTCACACACAAACACACATCTGCTGACGTTGGTTAATGATTCGTACTCTCTGGATGAGTCTTGGCCAAATCAAACAGCCCCCAGGTGATCAGAGTGATGAATATGTTTCATTATCACTGTATTACACTTCTACTGCTCCTGGACCTGTCTGTGTGAGAACAGGAGATGGAAAAAGGGGCAGAGAGAGGGGTGAGGAGATACTCACTACTAAGATAGGACACCCTGGGTTTTGAGTTAGACCCTCTCTGACAGTTGTTAACCCCATGCAGACTGGACCAATCACTCAACAGAGCAGCACAGTGTTGTGAAATGTCTGAACATTCCTTCCAGCATAGCTCAAAGTGGTGATCTGTATTGTACAGTGCTTACTGTACAGTACACAGTTGGGTGTGTGTGTGTGTGTGTGTGTGTGTGTGTGTGTGTGTGTGTGTGTGTGTGTGTGTGTGTGTGTGTATGTGTGTTCGTCTCAGGTGTATCCTACCTTTGAGGGGTCAGGGGGCATCACCCCCTCCACAGTGAAGGGGCTCCCAGGCACAGGGTTCCCATCATAGCTGATGTCCACTTTGTAGGGTCCCTCCTCAGGGGGAATGTACTTCACAGTGTGCACTTCGTTGGCCGTGTCAGACTCCAGCTTGCAGGGGATTGGCCGACGAGAGGGCGAGGTGATTTTCACATCCAACTTGCCCTGGCCACCGGCGCCATGCGTGCTCACTGTGAACTCCTGATCCTTCCCAACGTCAACCTCTGTAGGTCACACACAAACACACACACACGAACACACACACACACAAGGTATCAGGCCGGGCTATAGCCTTTCCTGTTTGGCACCCAAGTGAAAACAATAGATTTGAAATTAGCAGACTGGAATGATTAGATACCTAGGGGATCATAATTATTTTCTATATGACTATGGAGCCAAGCCATCACACAAAACAAATACTATACTGTCCTTGGTGAATCAGTCAAATAATTCCTTGGCAGTATTAAATATCACGAGGGAGGACCAGTTGATTTTATATATTTCTTCTTAAAGGAAGTAACTGTCAGAAGAATTCCAATGTATTATCTACGGCTGTGTGTTCTGGAGAAGACAAGTGTGTTTTATTTTTTATTTATTTATTTCACCTTTATTTAACCAGGTAGGCTAGTTGAGAACAAGTTCTCATTTGCAACTGCGACCTGGCCAAGATAAAGCATAGCAGTGTGAACAAACAACACAGAGTTACACATGGAGTAAACAATTAACAAGTCAATAACACAGTAGAAAAAAAAGAGAGTCTTATATACATTGTGTGCAAAAGGCATGAGGAGGCAGGCGAATAATTACAATTTTGCAGATTAACACTGGAGTGATAAATGATCAGATGGTCATGTACAGGTAGAGATATTGGTGTGCAAAAGAGCAGAAAAGTAAATAAATAAAAACAGTATGGGGATGAGGTAGGTAAAAATGGGTGGGCTATTTACCGATAGACTATGTACAGCTGCAGCGATCGGTTAGCTGCTCAGATAGCAGATGTTTGAAGTTGGTGAGGGAGATAAAAGTCTCCAACTTCAGCGATTTTTGCAATTCGTTCCAGTCACAGGCAGCAGAGAACTGGAACAAAAGGCGGCCAAATGAGGTGTTGGCTTTGGGGATGATCAGTGAGATACACCTTCTGGAGCGTGTGCTACGGGTGGGTGTTGCCATCGTGACCAGTGAACTGAAATAAGGCGGAGCTTTACCTAGCATGGACTTGTAGATGACCTGGAGTCAGTGGGTCTGGCGACGAATATGTAGCGAGGGCCAGCCGACTAGAGCATACAGGTCGCAGTGGTGGGTGGTATAAGGTGCTTTAGTGACAAAACGGATGGCACTGTGATAAACTGCATCCAGTTTTCTGAGTAGAGTGTTGGAAGCTATTTTGTAGATGAGGATCGGTAGGATAGTCAGTTTTACTAGGGTATGTTTGGCGGCGTGAGTGAAGGAGTCTTTGTTGCGGAATAGAAAGCCGACTCTAGATTTGATTTTCGATTGGAGATGTTTGATATGAGTCTGGAAGGAGAGTTTACAGTCTAGCCTGACACCTAGGTACTTGTAGATGTCCACATATTCAAGGCTTGAACCATTCAGGGTGGTGATGCTAGTCAGGCGTGCGGATGCAGGCAGCGAACGGTTGAAAAGCATGCATTTGGTTTTACTAGCGTTTAAGAGCAGTTGGAGGCCACGGAAGGAGTGTTGTATGGCATTGAAGCTCGTTTGGAGGTTAGATAGCACAGTGTCCAAGGACGGGCCGGAGGTATATAGAATGGTGAATCCCCTCTGCGTAGAGGTGGATCAGGGAATCGCCAGCAGCAAGAGCAACATCATTGATATATACAGAGAAAAGAGTCGGCCCGAGAATTGAACCCTGTGGCACCCCCATAGAGACTGCCAGAGGACCGGACAGCATGCCCTCCGATTTGACACACTGAACTCTGTCTGCAAAGTAGTTGGTGAACCAGGCACGGCAGTCATCAGAAAAACCTAGGCTACTGAGTCTGCTGATAAGAATATGGTGATTGACAGAGTCGAAAGCCTTGGCAAGGTCGATGAAGACGGCTACACAGTACTGTCTTTTATCGATGGCGGTTATGATATCGTTTAGTACCTTGAGCGTGGCTGAGGTGCACCCGTGACCGGCTCGGAAACCAGATTGCACAGCGGAGAAGGTACAGTGGGATTCGAGATGCTCAGTGACCTGTTTGTTGACTTGGCTTTCAAAGACCTTAGATAGGCAGGGCGGGATGGATATAGGTCTGTAACAGTTTGGGTCCAGGGTGTCTCCCCCTTTGAAGAGGGGGATGACTGCGGCAGCTTTCCAATCCTTGGGGATCTCAGACGATATGAAAGAGAGGTTGAACAGGCTGGTAATAGGGGTTGCGACAATGGCGGCGGATAGTTTCAGAAATAGAGGGTCCAGATTGTCAAGCCCAGCTGATTTGTACGGGTCCAGGTTTTGCAGCTCTTTCAGAACATCTGCTATCTGTATTTGGGTAAAGGAGAACCTGGAGAGGCTTGGGCGAGTAGCTGCGGGGGGGGGCGGAGCTGTTGGCCGAGGTTGGAGTAGCCAGGCGGAAGGCATGGCCAGCCGTTGAGAAATGCTTGTTGAAGTTTTCGATAATCATGGATTTATCGGTGGTGACCGTGTTACCTAGCCTCAGTGTAGTGGGCAGCTGGGAGGAGGTGCTCTTGTTCTCCATGGACTTCACAGTGTCCCAGAACTTTTTGGAGTTGGAGCTACAGGATGCAAATTTCTGCCTGAAGAAGCTGGCCTTAGCTGCGTGTATTGGTTCCTGACTTCCCTGAACAGTTACATATCGCGGGGACTATTCGATGCTATTGCAGTCCGCCACAGGATGTTTTTGTGCTGGTAGAGGGCAGTCAGGTCTGGAGTGAACCAAGGGCTATATCTGTTCTTAGTTCTGCATTTTTTGAACGGAGCATGCTTATCTAAAATGGTGAGGAAGTTACTTTTAAAGAATGACCAGGCATCCTCAACTGACGGGATGAGGTCAATGTCCTTCCAGGATACCCGGGCCAGGTCGATTAGAAAGGCCTGATCACAGAAGTGTTTTAGGGAGCGTTTGACAGTGATGAGGGGTGGTCGTTTGACTGCGGCTCCGTAGCGGATACAGGCAATGAGGCAGTGATCGCTGAGATCCTGGTTGAAGACAGCGGAGGTGTATTTGGAGGGCCAGTTGGTCAGGATGACGTCTATGCGGGTGCCCTTGTTTACAGATTTAGGGTTGTACCTGGTGGGTTCCTTGATCATTTGTGTGAGAGGTCACACTCTTCAATGTGATGAACAGTGGTTATTTCCTGGTCAGTTTCTTAGTAAAATGACAGTACGTGTGTGTGGTGGGGGGGGGGGGGGGGGCTACTCACTGTTGTTCAACCCCTGAACTTTGACCTTGTTGAGGTCAAGGGGCGGAGCCACAGTGATGTTGAAGGGGCTCTTGGGAATGGGGTCACCGCCGTGGCAGATTGAGATAGACATGTTACCCTGAGAGAGGGAGAGACAGAGAGAGAGAGGGAGAAAGGGTGAGAGGGGGAGAGAGAGAGAGAGAGAGAGAGAGAGAGAGAGAGAGAGAGAGAGAGAGAGAGGGAGAGAGAGAGAGGGAGGAAGAAAGAGTGAGAGGGGGAGAGAGGGAGAGCGAGAGAGACAGAGAGAGAGAGGAAGAAAGGGTGAGAGGGGGAGAGAGAGAGAGAGAGAGAGAGAGGGAGAGACAGAGAGAGAGAGGAAGAAAGGGTGAGAGGGGGAGAGAGGGAGAGCGAGAGAGAGGGAGAGACGGGGAAGAGAGAGAGAGAGATGAGAGAGGGAGAGACAGAGGGCAATATGGTGGGGAAAGAGGGAGGGAGAGAGAGAAAGAGAGCGAGGATATGGGAGATGGAGAGAGAGAGAGAGAGAGAGAGAGAGAGAGAGAGAGAGAGAAAAGATGAATGAGTTGTTATATTATGACATATGAACATACTGAACATATGTGCACTGCAGTGTAGCGCACGGTGTAGGAGTAGTCATGGTTACATACCTGTTGCACTGCAATGTAGCGCACAGTGTAGGAGTAGTCATGGTTACATACATGTTGCACTGCAGTGTAGTGCACAGTGTAGGAGTAGTCATGGTAACATACTTGTTGCACTGCAATGTAGCGCACGGTGTAGGAGTAGTCATGGTTACATACCTGTTGCACTGCAGTGTAGTGCACGGTGTAGGAGTAGTCATGGTTACATACCTGTTGCACTGCAGTGTAGTGCACAGTGTAGGAGTAGTCATGGTTACATACCTGTTGCACTGCAGTGTAGCGCACAGTGTAGGAGTAGTCATGGTTACATACCTGTTGCACTGCAGTGTAGCGCACGGTGTAGGAGTAGTCATGGTTACATACCTGTTGCACTGCAGTGTAGCGCACGGTGTAGGAGTAGTCATGGTTACATACCTGTTGCACTGCAGTGTAGCGCACGGTGTAGGAGTAGTCATGGTTACATACCTGTTGCACTGCAGTGTAGCGCACGGTGTAGGAGTAGTCATGGTTACATACCTGTTGCACTGCAGTGTAGCGCACGGTGTAGGAGTAGTCATGGTTACATACCTGTTGCACTGCAGTGTAGCGCACAGTGTAGGAGTAGTCATGGTTACATACCCGTTGCACTGCAGTGTAGTGCACGGTGTAGGAGTAGTCATGGTTACATACCCGTTGCACTGCAGTGTAGTGCACGGTGTAGGAGTAGTCATGGTTACATACCTGTTGCACTGCAGTGTAGCGCACGGTGTAGGAGTAGTCATGGTTACATACATGTTGCACTGCAGTGTAGCGCACGGTGTAGGAGTAGTCATGGTTACATACCTGTTGCACTGCAGTGTAGCGCACGGTGTAGGAATAGTCATGGTTGTCAATGATCTCAAAGTCTCGAACGGCGTCCCCTTTGGCTGCTCCGGTGAAGTGCACTTCAGGCTTGGCCTTGCCCGCTCCCTTGGTGTAGATGGTGAAGTGGGTGGGCTTACCTACTTCCACTCCTAGACGTTGTCACACAGAGGGATATTCATGATCAATACAACTGATCTACTAATCAGCTGCATTAACAGTCATTAGAATTAAATGAAATAAAATAGAATTAAATCAAATACCAGAATTGGACATTGATATCCATTGTTTTGTATCTCTAAAGTCATTATTAGCATCATAGTTTTATGTGATTTTGCTCTATTGGCCATGTCGGCGGCTTGTTGTCATGGTTACTAGAAGTCTCACCTGTCTTGTTGAGTCCGGGTCCCTCCGCCCTCACCTTGTTAGCGTCATGGGAGGGGTCCACCTTGATCCTGAAAGGGCTGATGGGTATTTCCTGCGTCAAGGGTCAAAGTGGGAAGGTCATTGTTATTGTTTGGTTTCATAATAATGAAGCTAAAAATGGTGGCGTAGTTTCTCTTTCTCTCACGTGGTCAGCGAACAGCACCATGATGGTGTAGCGTCCGGGGCCGGGGGGCATGTACTTCACTGTGAACGTGTCGTTGTCGTTCTTGATGATGTCAAAGTCGATGTCAGCCTCTGCCGGACCCACCACGCCGGGAGCACACTTTATGCCGATACTGACATCCCCTGAGGAATGGGAATGGGAGTGAAGGGGTCCGGGATTAGGGAATTCAGGAATGGGATGAACATTGGAGTGGAAAAACGCAAGTAAGATTGTTTAACATTGAGAAGGCAGATGGCAACAAAATACTCATCAGTGTTAGAACCCACTCAACAACACCCATTCAGGATGCAAACTGTCAGCTACAACGTTGAGTAGTGAAGACCCTTCTATGTGTTGTATTTCTCTGTTGCATCTCACCTTGTCCTGCCTCGCTGCAGTCCACAGTGAAGTAGGTGGGCTCGTTGGCCTTCAGACCTGACTTCTCCACACCTGGACCATACACCTTCACATTCTCTGGGTGGCTGCCCTCTCCAATGGTCACCTGAGACACACACACACACGCGCGCACGCACACGCACACACACACACACACACACACACGTGCGCACACACACATACACACACACACACAGCAATGACCAAACATTACCAGTACTATAACATTGTACAAAGCTGTATACTATCTTTGGAAATGCACTGACTTTGCAATAGAACGCTGTAAGTGACGTACTGTACGTGTGGACTGTATGTGTATCTACCACAGGGCTCTTCAACCCTGTTCCTGAAGAGTTACCGTCCTGTAGGATTTCACTCCAACCCTAATCTAGCGCACCTGATTCTAATAATTAGCTGGTTGATAAGCTGAATCAGGTTAGTTACCACTGGGGTTGGAGTGACAACCTACAGGAGGGTCTCTCTCCAGGAACAGGGTTGGAGAGCCCTGCTCTAACAGGTATTTGATTACAGTCTGTTAGAGTTGGGTGGTCAGTCTTTACCCTGAAGGGACTGTTGGGGACGTTGACCTCTCCCCAGGTGATAATGATGGTGTGTTTGATGGGCTTGGTGGGAATGTAGACACAGAGGAAGGTGCTGTCTCCATTCTCTGTGATCTGGATGTCGATGGGGAAGCCCTCTGCATCCTGGGCGTATATCTTCAGCTGGCCCCTGCCGGCTCCACTTGCATCAATGGTGAACTCTGCTGGTTTGTTGACAATGCAGCCAATCGGTTCCAGACCTGGGCCATAGCTCTTCACCTGCAAGTAGAAGGCATTTATAATGCTTTTATGTCATCCTTATGTAGCCTTTATGTCATTATTACGTCACTATTACAGTATGTTACCATTCTCTTACTGTTACGTCACTTTAATATTCTCGTTCTGCAGGCTGGCAAGCTGGTGGGGTAAATGTGAAGGGGTGGGGTGGGGTGGGGTGGGGTCTAACCTTCTCAGGGAACACGTCATTGGCTGTGAGGAGGATGTGGGCCATAAAGGGGCTGTCCTTGATGTCCTCGTCGTCACAGATGACGTGAACAGCGTAGTCGCCAGGCTCCGTGGGCCAGTAACGTACGTCACATGACCCGTCGCCCTTATCATCACACTCTATCTTAGCCTGCGACGGGCCCTCGATGGAGAAACCTGGGGATGAACAGGGACAGGGAGAGAGATATAGGTACACATTATATAGAGGTGGGTAGAGATATAAGCTCACACACACACAGAAATGTACACAGACACACTGGCAACAAAGAGGCAAACAGGCATAGATGGCAACAGACTAAAAAATATTGGCAGGTTGGTTTTGTTGTCGCTTGCGATGGAGGTAGAAGACAGAGAAAGAAGAGTAAATTCATCCTAATTCGTATAATAACTGTGATAAGGTGAGCCATCAAGGGTCATGACCTTTTACCTCAGCTGGCAGGTCAGACTGATCATGTGACAGGAACAGGAAGCCCTCAGGCCTTGCGCTGGTTTCCGTGACAAGTGACCCCCAAAATGTGGGCTTTAATCTCTCCAACTCTCTAACTAATAACTATTGTGTGTGCGTGTGTGTGTGTGTGTGTGTGTGTGTACATGCGTGTGTGTGTGTGTGTGTGTGTGTGTGTGTGTGTGTGTGTGTGTGTGTGTGTGTGTGTGTGTGTGTGTGTGTGTGTGTGTGTGTGTGTGTGTGTGTGTGTACATGCGTGCGTGTGTGCGTGTGTGCGTGCGTGTGTGTGTGTGTCTGCTTGAACATAAATTGCCTGACAGTCATGCCAGAATTTCAATGGAAAACAGTCCAATAGTATAATCCTGTGTCTTTCTCTTCTAACGGCCGTCAGACTTACCCAGAGTTCCCACCTCTGTGCCGATGGCCTCCACCACAAAGTCAGCTGACTTCCCCACCATGCCTGTCTCCAGGCCCGGCCCCCACGCCCTCACCTTCTGGGACCCCACGTCCTCACTCACCCCCACCTCAAACGGGCTGCAGGAAACACACACACACACGTTAATGCAGACACATACATACATAGACACACATACAGTCAGGGGTGGTCTCGTCAAACAGGAATCCTTTATAGCCCCATTGACTGTAATGTTAGTGAAATTCACGTAATTGATGTTGGGCAGCAGTGTTATTTCCAGTTCCACCCCCCCTCCCCCAAACCATTAAAGTCCAAGGAGTGCAGGAATGTACGCTTCATAACATGACTCATCACAGGTCATTTTGGCTTCTTTAAGTTATTTCAACATCTGTCCTTCCAGGACACCCCTGGAAAGCCCTTAATGGTTGAGCACATTGCCTTTGTAACTTTCATGTGGTTGTGCTCACAGCAGAATAGGGGGGAGGACAGGGTTTCACCTGCGTGGGATGGTCTGTCCGCCCCAGGTGATGGTGATGGTGTATTTGCCAGTCATGATGGGGTAGTAGTCACACTCATACACCCCTTCTCCCGCGTCACGCACCTTCACAGGCTCCTCTAGTCCCTCTGAGGGGGTCACAAACAGGTCACACAAGGGTCACACACAGCAGCTCAGAGGTCAAAGGCTAGCCAGAGCATACAGTAGCTTTCCTATCACAACTAGCCCATTGAAAAGCATTACATTTCATGAAGAGTATTTATGCCCCTATGAAACCAGTAAATGAATGTGGTGGCAAGTCATAAACAATACAAAATACTACACTCATATCCACACACTCACTTGGCCCCTTGACGGTGACCTTGAGCTCTCCGCTGCCGGCTCCCTTGGTGTAGACCTTGAAGTCAGCCACCTCTTTCACCCTCACCCCCTTAGGCTGGAGACCTCTCCCTGAGGCCCGACACATGTTGGGGTTGCTGGCTGTGGGACCACCGAGGGGTAACGTGGTTAGACAAGGAGACAACAGGATACACACTCACACACACAGGCTGCGGCAGAGGTTGGCTGTTAGTTAGTCGGTTGAATGGTGGTGCATGAAGCACAGTCTGCATGGGCTACAGTCTGCATGGGCTACAGTCTGCATGGGCTACAGTCTGCATGGGCTACAGTCTGCATGGGCTACAGTCTGCATGGGCTACCAGGGAAGAAGCAACAGGAGAGATTGACATTGAACAGGAGTTATAAACCTGCAGAACAGCTAGACAGAGAACAAAGGCGGGTTACTGTAAGACACTGGGCTTGAATGGATAAGTCAAAATGAAAACAATAAGACATGTTGAAATCATTTCTATGGGCTTGAATACAATGATGTTACACGGCGAACCTCTAGTTAGAAAACAAAACATTCCAAGGAAATATAGCTAGCATAACTATGCTAACATCTTGAGTTATGATGCTGCAGGCTTTCAATTAGCTAATTACCAGTGCTGTCATAGGACTGTAAAAATGCCTCGGCCACAGAAAACATTACAGCATTTTTGTGAAATTAGGAAGAAATAACCAGCTAACTCTCCCAATTCATCATCATTTTATTTTAGAGATGTTTAGAGACAAGTTTAGAGATGGCCAAAAGACAAATATGGAAAACAACTTAATAAAATAACTGGATTAAAAGTGAAATAGATTTATGGAAAACCTCTTGATTAAGAGGCTTATTAAAGTGGGTTATGAAGACAAACAATGTTATTGTTTTGTTATGTTATGAAAAAGATTTAAGAAATGTCAGGTTAACATTAAGCTACAAATGGAGGAGCATTTGCATGTTCAGTGTTAGTCAGAAAATGTCAAGTTGTAAATGGCTGACTGAACACAGAGCGATTGCTTTGGTCTGGAAGGGGATGAAAATGAGGATGACAAGTAGACAGTGTAATGAGGTATGTAAGACTCGCACACGTCTGGACGGTCACGCTGACGTTCGCTCTCGTCCAATGAATCAAAGGTCAAAAGTTAAGACAATCGATTTTCGTTTGACTTGAACAGGATTGTTTGTTTCTGGGTTATCAAAAGGTGAATTGGGAAACTATCACAAAAAAACAGTGTTATGGTACACTATGATGCTGTTGTTTTGTTAAAATCCATTTTTGTTACTCATTAGTTCTGTTCTAAATCGTCAAGTCAATTTAACGTCACACGTGGAAGAAATCAAATCACGTGTTACAGGATATTAAGCCAAAGTGAGCTACAAACGGGATAGAAATGAATGTGTGTGGGATTATTTGATCACTTTTTTGATATGCAGTATTCAAAGATTATTGCAATAAGACAATGTTGGAAGACCAATGTACTTCTATTTTTATAGAAGGTGATGTACTGTAAGTGTGTGACCTCTGTGTGTTGAAGAACTCCTGAGCGTCTGTAAAGGTGACCGTCCAAAACCAGCCAACCACCTGGATGGATGGTGCTGCCTCTATTGTTAAAATGAGCAGGAACTGCATTTCTTTCTCCCATTCACTCTCTTCCTTTTCTCCCATTCACTCTCTTCCTTTTCTCCCATTCACTCTATTCCTTTTCTCCCATTCACTCTCTTCCTTTTCTCCCATTCACTCTCTTCCTTTTCTCCCATTCACTCTCTTCCTTTTCTCCCATTCACTCTCTTCCTTTTCTCCCATTCACTCTCTTCCTTTTCTCCCATTCACTCTCTTCCTTTTCTCCCATTCACTCTCTTCCTTTTCTCCCATTCACTCTCTTCCTTTTCTCCCATTCACTCTCTTCCTTTTCTTTCGTTCTTGCATTCTCTCTCCCTCATCCTTTCATTTCTTCTTTCAGTTACAAACTCACTCATTCCCTCTCATTCTCTCTCTTTGGAAGCTGCCTGGTTTGAAGGGGGGGTGAAGCCACAGAGGGCTAAGCGCCAGCACATGCCATCAAGCTGGGGACCCCTGGTGCGGTGCGTCACGGGGGTTGGGGGTATAGTTTTGAGTTTAGGGGGGACCAGGCTGGCGCAGGCAGGCTCCAGTCTCTCCTCCACGGGCAGGCCTGTACTAACTTGGTCGCCTGGGTTTGGGCGGTGTTGGGGGGGGCACTCTCTTGGCCTTGTCTGTGGGTGGGGTGCGTATGGACTGGGGCACTATCTGCACCGGAGAGCCAGGGGGCAGGGCGCTCGGTGGAGCTGCATGGAGGAACAACAACAACATGACACACACGCAGGAACAGGACAGGTCACTCTGGAGAACCACCAGAACCCTGCTGCTCCAACACTCAGAACCCATCCAGAGTCCTCCCACAAACCAAGCATTCACCAACCCTAACCCAACCATTTTCAGAATACCCCAAAAGACTTCAGACCATGTCGGGGGCCTGTCTGTTACGGCAGGTTATCACTGTCTGTTATGGAGATCAAATGTTTAGTAGTGAGGTCAGTCTAGGCATTAAAACTCAATATTACTCAGATTAGAAAGAGGGGGGGAGTCAGATAGTGGATTACTATAAAGAATCAGTACCATCAATAAAATCTGTGTGTGTGCATGCATAAGTGCTTGCGTGTGTGTGTGTGTGTGTGTGTGTGTGTGTGTGTGTGTGTGTGTGTGTGTGTGTGTGTGTGTGTGTGTGTGTGTGTGTGTGTGTGTGTGTGTGTGTGTGTGTGTGTGTGTGTGTGTGTGTGCGTGCGCACAGGCATGTGTGTGTGTGTTACCCTCTGAGATGTGGACAGTGAAAGGGCTTCTGGGTATCTGCTGCCCAGCAAACGTCACGTAGATAACATGAGGCCCCTTCAGGATAGGGCAATAGGTGCAACGGAAAATACTGTCCCCCTTGTTTTCCAGAATGATCTCCACGGTGTCTCTTCTGCCCTGGGAGTCCACAATGATCACACCCACGTCTCCAGCACCGGCACCTGAGGACAAAAGAGATGTGCTAACACCTTCTACTGTGTGTTCAGGGGACAGAAATGGACATAACACTGGAGGACGGTAGAGAGAACAAATACATACATGTACTTTGTCATCATGATAGAAGGAATAAATATCAGCTAATATTGTAAAGCTAATGATCATTCTAAAAGATCCTTAGATTTACTTACGACCCTATTGATGAAACTAGGGGATTTCAATAGGGAAGGTAGATAGATTATCTACTTCCATACCATGAACATGGTCCTCCCCAGATGTGTATGTGTGTGCTACCTGCTGTGTAGATGTCGAAGTAGGTCGGCTTGTTAGCCACGTTGCCTACAGGCTCCAGTCCTGGTCCTCTGGCCTGCACCTTGTTGGGGTCTCCCATGGCCTTGGACACACTCACTACGAAGGGACTCCTGTCTATGTCCTGCCCAGCGAACATCACCTTCACCTGGGGAAAAGAACACGCATAGACCCCTGTTAGACCACTGGAGGAAATCCCATACTACTGAATTTTCTAAACTAAAATTCAAAATATTTAAGTATGTATATACAGGTGCTGTAAGTGCGTTACCTTGTGAAGGCCCTCCACTTTGGGCAGGTAGATGACAGAGTACGTCCTGTTCTTGTCATTGTTGGGGATTACTCTGGCCTGGAACAGGAAGAGAGGGGCGGGACGGGAGAAAAGGAGAGAGAACAGCAAATTGGGCAAATGAACAGCATCTTCAGGATGGAGGAGTAAGGGATTGAGGAGTTATGGGTTAATGTGAGTGAGAGTGCCCCACCTCCTCTGTGTGTCCCTCTGAGTCCTCCACATAGACCAGCACCTCCCCTAGCCCCGCCTCCACTGTCTCCACGATGAACTCAGCCGGCTTCAGCACCATGTTACCTCTGGGATCAATACCTGACGGGGGAAAGGATGGAGATGTAAGAGCCCTCTGTCACTTATTCTGTGCTGACAGATGTAAACAGGATGAAACACCTTCCTTTCCAACAATAATTCTTGCACCTAATATACAGTATAAACATACAGAATAAACAGAAGGCCTTTGGGCGATTGAGCCGTTAGAAGATGTAGATTGTTAAGGAGGTCTGTTTTTTACCTATGTTTTATTTGTTTTGTTCTTTTTTATTGCAGGGGTCCAAGCACACCATGACCATCGTGAAGCAGGTGGGACAAAACCAATTCGCCCTCAGGAGACTGAAAAGATTTGGAATGGGTCCTCAGATCCTCAAAAGGTTCTACAGCTGCACCATCGAGAGCATCCTGACTGGTTCCATCACTGCCTGGGATGGCAACTACTCGGCCTCCGACCACAAGGCACTACAGAGGGTAGTGCGTACGGCCCATTACATCACTGGGGCCAAGCTTCCTGCCATCCAGGACCTCTTTACCAATCGGTGTTTAGAGGAAGGCCCTAAAAAATGTCAAAGACTCCCGCCAAGCTAGTCATAGACTGTTCTCGCTGCTACCACACTGCAAGCGGTACCGGAGCGCCAAGTCTAGGTCCAAGATGCTTCTAAACAGCTTCTACCCCCAAGACTCCTGAATATCTAGTCAAATGGCTACTATCTCAACTATTATTTTTTCACTACTCCTCTTTAATAACTTGTTACTTTTATCTCTTATTCTTATCTGTGTTTATTTTTTTACTTCTCTGTCTGTTAGGGGCTCGTAAGTAAGCATTTCACTGTAAGGTGTATTCGGTGCATGTGACTAATACAATTTGATTAGATTTTATTTTATTGACCATTTCAAATTATACGTTTATTAAACATATACCCGTAGGCTGCCACTCAAACAAAGGTGGGAAAAATGTAAGAAATACATACAGAGTTTAAGTTATAATACAGTCTGTATCAACAGGATAAGAAAAGAAAAACAAGAGGGCTTCCACCCCCATCCTCCCATTCCATTCCCCCAACCCCACCCAGCCAACATGTCTCAATTCAACCCCGGGTCCATATGGTGTACAAGACAAAGTAGTGCACTGTGTTTTTGTCAATATACCTGGTAAAATAATAATTAATAAACAACTCTAAAGGGGCCCTATAAAATTGTGATTTTTTTCCCAAATTATGTTTTATATTTCTCCAGATTGTTACTATCAAAATTACAAACGTTCATAGAGAAACAACGAAATTGGATGTTCTGGTTAAATCGATGGTTAAATTACATTAGAAGGCCATTTGTTTTGGTCTGGAAGAAAAGTCAAAGTGAGTGTGATTCCCCTTTAATTGTGCATCTGGCTCTTTATTTGTGCATCTGGCCCTTTAATGGTGCATTTAGCGAGTGAGGAATGTGCCGTCTAATGTGCCGGTCCAGCGATGGTTCTGTACTGCTGCTGCTCATTTCATGGCAAAGTTATTGTTATTATTGTCTTTGTATTCTTTAGAGGGTGGATCAGCTTTACTATTGCTTATAGATTGTGGCTTCTATCAATGTAGTTGTCTGCATCATTTACAATCCCCCATTTATAATCTTTTCCATTTGCATGGAAAAGTTTGAAAATAACAAATAATAGATACAAACTATATATTTACGCAAGATATACTTCTGCCAGGTAAGCTTACTTTGTAGTGCACATTTAACTGAGAAGGCTTTGGGGAAAGTATTTCTGTCAAACCACAAGACGGTTATCACATCTGGCCACACACGGAGACATAGACACAAACATGCTCACCACACAGACAGACAAGGGCAATATTGCTGGAAATGAATTGGCAGATAGTGGTAGGTTTGGCATTTTAATGCCAATAGTGACTAACCAGGGATAATGTCAATGTTGAGCAATGTTGTTCATTGACTAGCACCATTCATTCTCACTGTCAATAATAACTGTATGCACTGGCGGTTAGGAGAGAGTGAGGTGATTAACATCTAAGAGACCACATCTTCTTGGCGGCAGTGCTGCCTGCCAGTAGTGATCATCTCTGATTGATTGAGAGATTCAAGGAGCTATCATCGTTAAGTAACATAATAGACGCAAAGCATTGGATATTCACGTTGATGCACTTCGAAATGAATTTTGTAACTTTGCCCAGAAGCATTTACCTACAGGACACTCCCACATCATATGGAGGAATGTGTCTACCTGACGATTCGGATTATGGGATGCCAAGGTCATATTTTTCCATATTCTGTTCCAGTTAAAGGGTTGTTCAGAATCACTTAGATCTGTGGACCATATTTTTGAATGACGAGCTCAGAATATGAGCTTTGCAATAGTTGTTTATATATTATAGATTTCAGTCCTGTCGGGAGCCCAGATTATTTATTTATAGATAAAGAGGTTAAAGAAGTCTTTGAAGGAAACCAGTTGTTCCCAGTCTCTCTCTCTCACCTGGTCCGTAGGCCTTGGCCTTCTTAGGGTGCAGAGTCTTGGAGCGCAGCGGGGCGCCAGGCTTCAGCTTGGATTTGGGAAACTGGGACAGGTAGGTCATCACCGAGTGCTCGTCCACATTGGGATCCACTATTTCCTCAGGGGCTATCACCTACAGAGAGGGAGAAGACAATAGACGGTGCACAGGGTCAAAGGTTATCATCACATCCTGTTTTTCTATGGATATACTCACAAGATACACGTCTCAAACAATGGGAGTCGTTGTCCACAAAGTGGCACGGTGGGCTGTCTATCTCCAGCCTATCCTTAATTTTGGATTGGTGGAGACATCTCATTATTGTAATGCTTTTCTGAATATTCGATGAGGATTGTTGACTTCAACAACCTGTATTCAATGGAGAGAGAGGCTATGCTACTAGCCTCATGCCATGAATATGTCATGTTTCCTACTTATATTAGTACACTCAAAACAACTTAAGAATTACGAAACTTCTATTTGATCAAATACATTTTTTTGTTGACAAAATGTAACACTCTCTCATTGACCTCCATACAAAAACTCCTTGATTGGTGGGCGAAACAATTAAATAAAGCAAGGAGACAGATTTTCCACTAAGTTGGACCCCTCTTCCTCTTCCTCTCTGTACACAATCAAAGCCTGATTTAATAAGAAGAGGGGGACAGGAAGATGTGCCACACACACAAGGGTCAAAGGTTATCACATCACTTCCTGTTTCTCCGAACACATACTCAAAGCATGATTTAATAATGTTATAATAAATATTGTATTAATAACTACTAACCCGAGGATAAAGAACTTACTTCAATTGAAAACACAACAAAGAAAGACATAAAATAGACATAGAGCCTCATGGCTCTCTCTCTCTGCCTGTAAAGTTGATGTAAAACAACAGGTTGGTGAAAAGACCGAGAAAACCAGGGCAGTGGAATCAAAAACAGCAGCTCTGGTGGAATTAAAGGCTGATTGTATTGTCCAACATCACAATGTGTTTTCCTTATGATCGCAGTGGAAAGAGGATGAGGAGAGGAGGAATAGAAAAGCGAGAAAT
>NW_022264660.1:0-25293 GCF_002021735.2 Oncorhynchus kisutch
CCCACACTATCTGACCAGGTTAATCCCGACCAACAGGCCAGTGAGGCCAAAACTATCTGACCAGGGTAAACCCAACCAACAGGCCAGTGAGGCCACACTATCTGACCAGGGAAAACCCGACCAACAGGCCAGTGAGGCCACACTATCTGACCTGGGTAAAAACCAACCAACAGACCAGTGAGGCCACACTATCTGACCAGGGTAAACCCGACCAACAAATCAAATATTTATTTATATAGACCTTCGTACATCAGCTGATATCTCAAAGTGCTGTACAGAAACCCAGCCTAAAACCCCCAAACAGCAAGCACATGCAGGTGTAGAAGCACGGGTGGCTAGGAAAAACTCCCTAGAAAGGCCATACCTAGGAAGAAGAAACCTAGAGAGGAACCAGGCTATGTGGGGTGGCCAGTCCTCTTCTGGCTGTGCAGGGTGGAGATATACAGAACATGGTCAAGATGTTCAATGTTCATAAATGACCAGCATGGCGAATAATAATAAGGCAGAACAGTTGAAACTAGAGCAGCAGCACAGTCAGTGGAAGTTGAAACTGGAGCAGCAGCATGGCCAGGTAGACTGGGGACAGCAAGGAGTCATCATGTCAGGTAGTCCTGGGGCATGGTCCTAGGGCTCAGGTCAG
This sequence comes from Oncorhynchus kisutch, assembly GCF_002021735.2. Taxonomy (NCBI): domain Eukaryota; kingdom Metazoa; phylum Chordata; class Actinopteri; order Salmoniformes; family Salmonidae; genus Oncorhynchus; species Oncorhynchus kisutch. The sequence goes on from NW_022264660.1 coordinate 641, forward strand.
TTGAAACTGGAACAGCAGCATGGCCAGGTGGACTGGGGACAGCAAGGAGTCTCATGTCAGGTAGTCCTGGGCATGTCTAGGGCTCAGGTCCTCGAGAGGAGAGAAAGAAAGAGAGAAGGAGAGAATTAGAGAACGCACACTAGATTCACACAGGACACCGAATAGGACAGGAGAAGGTAACTCCGAGATAACGACAAACTGACCCACGAGCCCCCCTGACACAAACTTACTGCAGCATAAATACTGGAGGCTGAGACAGTGATGGGTTCAGGAGACACTGTGGCCCCATCCGAGGACACCCCCAGGACAGGGCCCAAGACCAGGAAGAGTTATAACCCCACCCACTTTGCCAAACGCACACGCCCCCACACCACTAGAGGATATCTTCAACCACCAAATTACCATCCTGAGACAAGGTGAGTATAGCCCACAAAGATCTCAGCCACGCAACAGGCCAGTGAGGGCCACACTATCTGACCAGGGTAAACCCGACCAACAGGCCAGTGAGGCCACACTATCTGACCAGGGCAAACCCAACAAACAGGCCAGTGACCCACACTATCTGACCAGGATAAACCCAACCAACAGGCCAGTGAGGCCACACTATCTGACCAGGTTAAACCCAAACAACAGACCAGTGAGGCCACACTATCTGACCAGGATAAACCCAACCAACAGGCCAGTGAGGCCACACTATCTGACCAGGGTAAACCCGACCAACAGGCCATGAGGCCACATTATCTGACCAGGGTAAACCCGACTAACAGGCCAGTGAGACCACACTATCTGACCAGGGTAACCCCAACCAACAGGCCAACCAACAGACCAGTGAGGCCACACTATCTGACCAGGGTAAACCCAACCAACAGGACAGTGAGGCCACACGATCTAACCAGGGTAACCCGACCAACAGGCCCGTGAGGCCACACTATCTGACCAGGGTAAACCCGACCAACAGGCCAGTGAGCCACACTATTGACCAGGGTAAACCCGACCAACAGGCCAGTGAGGCGACACTATCTGACCAGGGTAAACCCAACCAACAGGCCAGTGAGGCCACACTATCTGACCAGGGCCAGTGAGCCACACTATCTGACCAGTGTAAACCCAACCAACAGGCCAGTGAGGCCACATATCTAACCAGAGTAAACCAACCAACAGGCCAGTGAGGCCACACTATCTGACCAGGGCCAGTGAGCCACACTATCTGACCAGGGTAAACCCAACCACAGACCAGTGAGGCCACACTATCTGACCAGGGTAAACCCGACCAAACAGGCCAGTGAGGCCACACTATCTGACCAGGGTAAACCTACCAACATGCCAGTGACCCAACTATCTGACCAGGGTAAACCAAACCAAACAGGCCGACCAACAGACCAATGAGGCCACACTACCTGACCAGGGTAAACCCAACCAACAGGCCAGTGAGGCCACACTATCTGACCAGGGAAAACCCGACCAACAGGCCAGTGAGGCCACACTATCTGACCAGGGTAAACCCAACAAACAGGCCAGTGAGACCACACTATCTGACCAGGGTAAACCCAACGAACAGGCCAACCACCAGACCAGTGAGGCCACCACTATCTGACCAGGGTAAACCCAACCAACAGGCCAGTGAGGCCACACTATCTGACCAGGGTAAACCGACCAACAGGCCAGTGACCCACACTATCTGACCAGGGTAAACCCAACCAACAGGCCAACCAACAGGCCAGTAGGCCACACTATCTGACCAGGATAAACCCAACCAACAGGCCAGTGAGGCCACACTATCTGACCAGGTTAAACCAAACAACAGACCAGTGAGGCCACACTATCTGACCAGGATAAACCCAACCAACAGGCCAGTGAGGCCACACTATCTGACCAGGGTTAACCCGACCAACAGGCCAGTGAGGCCACATTATCTGACCAGGTTAAACCCGACTAACAGGCCAGTGAGACCACACTATTTGACCAGGGAACCCAACCAATAGGCCAACCAACAGACCAGTGAGGCCAAACTATCTGACCAGGGTAAACCCAACCAACAGGACAGTGAGGCCACCACACGATTTAACCAGGGTAAACCGACCAACAGGCCCGTGAGGCCACACTATCTGACCAGGGTAAACCCGACCAACAGGGCCAGTGAGGCCACACTATCTGACCAGGGTAAACCCGACCAACAGGCAGTGAGGGCGACACTATCTGACCAGGGTAAACCCAACCAACAGGCCAGTGAGGCCACACTATCTGACCAGGGCAGGGCCAGTGAGCCACACTATCTGACCAGGTAAACCCAACAACAGGCCAGTGAGGCCACACTATCTGACCAGGGTAACCCAACCAACAGGCCGTGAGGCCACACTATCGGACCGGGCCAGTGAGCCACACTATCTGACCAGGGTAAACCCAACCAACAGACCAGTGAGGCCACACTATCTGACCAGGGTAAAAAGACCAACAGGCCAGTGAGGCCACACTATCTGACCAGGGTAAACCCTACCAACATGCCAGTGACCCACACTATCTGACCAGGGTACCCAACAAACAGGCCGACCAACAGACCATGAGGCCACACTACCTGACCAGGGTAAACCCAACCCAACAGGCCAGTGAGGCCACACTATCTGACCAGGGAAAACCCGACCAACAGGCCAGTGAGGCCACACTATCTGACCAGGTAAACCCAACCAACAGGCCAACCAACAGACCACTGAGGCCACACTATCTGACCAGGGTAACCCAACCAACAGGCCAGTGAGGCACACTATCTAAACAGGGTAAACCCGACCAACAGGCAGTGAGGCCACACTATCTGACCAGGGTAAACCCAACCAACAGGCCAGTGAGGCACACTATCTGACCAGGGAAAACCCGACAACAGGCAGTGAGGCCACACTATTGACCAGGTGACCCAGGTTAAACCCAACCAACAGGCCAACCAACAGACCAGTGAGGCCACACTATCTGACCAGGGTAAACCCAACCAACAGGCCAGTGAGGCCACACTATCTGACCAGGGTAAACCCGACCAACAGGCCAGTGAGGCCACACTATCTGACCAGTAAAAAACCAACCAAGGCCAGTGAGGCCACACTATCTGACCAGGGTAAAACCGACCAACAGGCCACTGAGACCACACTATCTGACAAGGGTAAACCAACGAACAGGCAAACCACCAGACCAGTGAGGCCACACTATCTGACCAGGGTAAACCCAACCAACAGGCCAGTGAGGCCACACTATCTGACCAGGGTAAACCCGACCAACAGGCCAGTGAGACCACACTATCTGACCAGGGTAAACCCAACGAACAGGCAACCACCAGACAAGTGAGGCCACACTATCTGACCAGGGTAAACCCAACCAACAGGCCAGTGAGGCCACACTATCTGACCAGGGTAAACCCGACAACAGGCCAGTGACCCACACTATCTGACCTGGTTAAACCCGACCAACAGGCCAGTGAGGCCAAACTATCTGACCAGGGTAACCCGACAACAGGCCAGTGAGGCCACTATCTGACCTGGGTAAACCAACCAACAGACCAGTGAGGCAACACTATCTGACCAGGGTAAACCCGACCAACAGGCCAGTGAGGCCACACTATCTGACCAGGGTAAACCCAACCAACATGCCAGTGACCCACACTATCTGACCAGGGTAAACCCAACCAACATGCCGACCAACAGACCAGTGAGGCCACACTACCTGACCAGGGTAAACCCAACCAACAGGCCAGTGAGGCCACACTATCTGACCAGGGTAAACCCAACCAACAGGACAGTGAGGCCACACGATCTGACCAGGGTAAACCCGACCAACAGGCCCGTGAGGCCACACTATCTGACCAGGGTAAACCCGACCAACAGGCCAGTGAGGCCACACTATCTGACCAGGGTAAACCCAACCAACAGGCCAGTGAGGCCACACTATCTGACCAGGGTAAACCGACCAGCAGGCCAGTGAGGCCACACTATCTGACCAGGGTAAACCCAACCAACAGGCCAACCAACAGACCAGTGAGGCCACACTATCTGACCAGGGTAAACCCAACCAACATGCCAGTGACCCACACCACACATCTGACCAGGTAAACCCGACCAACACGCCAGTGAGGCCAATCTATCTGACCAGGGTAAACCCAACCAACAGGCCAGTGAGGCCCACACTATCTGACCAGGGTAAACCCAACCAACAGGCCAGTGAGGCCACACTATCTGACCAGGGCCAGTGAGGCCACACGATCTGACCAGTGTAAACCCAACCAACAGGCCAGTGAGGCCACACTATCTGACCAGGGTAAACCCGACCAAACAGGCCAGTGAGGCCACACTATCTGACCTGGTAAACCCGACCAACAGGCCAGTGAGGCCAAACTATCTGACCAGGGTAAACCCGATCAACAGGCCAGTGAGGCCACACTATCTGACCAGGGTAAACCCAACCAACAGACCAGTGAGGCAACACTATCTGACCAGGTAAACCCGACCAACAGGCCAGTGAGGCCACACTATCTGACCAGGGTAAACCCAACCAACAGGCCAGTGAGGCCACACTATCTGAACAGGGTAAACCCGACCAACAGGCCAGTGAGGCCACACTATCTGACCAGGGTAAACCCAACCAACATGCCAGTGACCCACACTATCTGACCAGGGTTAACCGACCAACAGGCCAGTGAGGCCACACTATCTGACCAGGGTAAACCCAACCAACAGGCCAGTGAGGCCACACTATCTGACCAGGGAAACCCGACCAACAGGCCAGTGAGGCCACACTATCTGACCAGGTTAAACCCAACCAACAGGCCAACCAACAGGCCAGTGAGGCCACACTATCTGACCAGGGAAACCCAACCAACAGACCAGTGAGGCAACACTATCTGACCAGGGTAAACCCGACCAACAGGCCAGTGAGGCCACACTATCTGACCAGGGTAAACCCAACCAACAGGCCAGTGAGGCCACCACTATCTGAACAGGGAAACCCGACCAACAGGCCAGTGAGGCCACACTATCTGACCAGGGTAAACCCAACCAACAGCCAGTGACCACACTATCTGACCAGGGTAATCCCGACCAACAGGCCAGTGAGGCCACACTATCTGACCAGGGTAAACCCAACCAACAGGCCAGTGAGGCCACACTATCTGACCAGGGTAAACCCGACCAACAGGCCAGTGAGCCACACTATCTGACCAGGTAAACCCAACCAACAGGCCAACCAACAGACCAGTGAGGCCACACTATCTGACCAGGTTAAACCCAACCAACAGGCCAGTGAGGCCACACTATCTGACCAGGGTAAACCCGACCAACAGGCCAGTGAGGCCACACTATCTGACCAGGGTAAACCCAACCAACAGACCAGTGAGGCCACACTATCTGACCAGGGTAAACCAACCAACAGCCAGTGAGGCCACACTATCTGACCAGGGTAAACCCAACCAACAGGCCAGTGAGGCCACACTATCTGACCAGGGTAAACCCAACCAACAGGCCAGTGAGGCCACATATCTGACCAGGGTAAACCCGACCAACAGGCCAGTGAGGCCACACTATCTGACCAGGGTAAACCCGACCAACAGGCAGTGAGGCCACACTATCTGACCAGGGTAAACCCAACAACAGGCCAGTGAGGCCACACTATCTGACCAGGGTAAACCGAACCACAGGCCAGTGAGGCCACACTATCTGACCAGGGTAAACCCAACCACAGGCCAGTGAGGCCACACTATCTGACCAGGGTAAACCCAACCAACAGGCCAACCAACAGACCAGTGAGGCCACACTACTGACCAGGGTAAACCCAACCAACAGGCCAGTGAGGCCACACTATCTGACCAGGGTAAACCCAACCAACAGGACAGTGAGGCCACACTATCTGACCAGGGTAAACCGACCAACAGGCCGTGAGGCCACACTATCTGACCAGGGTAAACCCGACCAACAGGCCAGTGAGGCCACACTATCTGACCAGGGTAAACCCAACCAACAGGCCAGTGAGGCCACACTATCTGACCAGGGTAAACCCGACCAACAGGCCAGTGAGGCCACACTATCTGACCAGGGTAAACCCAACCAACAGGCCAACCAACAGACCAGTGAGGCCACACTATCTGACCAGGGTAAACCCAACCAACAGGCCAGTGACCCACACTATCTGACCAGGGTAAACCCGACCAACACGCCAGTGAGGCCACACTATCTGACCAGGGTAAACCCAACCAACAGGCCAGTGAGGCCACACTATCTGACCAGGGTAAACCCAACCAACAGGCCGACCAACAGACCAGTGAGGCCACACTATCTGACCAGGTAAACCGACCAACAGGCCAGTGAGGCCACACTATCTGACCAGGGTAAACCCAACCACATGCCAGTGACCCACACTATCTGACCAGGTTAAACCCGACCAACAGGCCAGTGAGGCCAAACTATCTGACCAGGGTAAACCCAACCAACAGGCCGACACAGACCAGTGAGGCCACACTATCTGACCAGGGTAAACCCAACCAACAGGCCAGTGAGGCCACACTATCTGACCAGGGTAAACCCAACCAACAGCCAGTGAGGCCACACTATCTGACCAGGGTAAACCCAACCAACAGGCCAGTGAGGCCACACTATCTGACCAGGGTAACCCAACCAACAGGCCAGTGAGGCCACACTATCTGACCAGGGTAAACCCGACCAACAGGCCAGTGAGGCCACACTATCTGACCAGGGTAAACCCGACCAACAGGCCGTGAGGCCACACTATCTGACCAGGGTAAACCCGACCAACAGGCAGTGAGGCCACACTATCTGACCAGGGTAAACCCGACCAACAGGCCAGTGAGGCCACACTATCTGACCAGGGTAAACCCAACCAACAGGCCAGTGAGGCCACACTATCTGACCAGGGTAAACCCAACCAACAGGCCAGTGAGGCCACACTATCTGACCAGGGTAAACCCGACAACAGGCCAACCAACAGACCAGTGAGGCCACACTATCTGACCAGGGTAAACCCAACCAACAGGCCAGTGAGGCCACACTATCTGACCAGGGTAAACCCGACCAACAGGCCAGTGAGGCCACACTATCTGACCAGGGTAAACCAAACCAACAGGCCAGTGAGGCCACACTATCTGACCAGGGTAAACCCGACCAACAGGCCAGTGAGACCACACTATCTGACCAGGGTAAACCCACGAACAGGCCAACCACCACACCAGTGAGGCCACACTATCTGACCAGGGTAAACCCAACCAACAGGCCAGTGAGGCCACACTATCTGACCAGGGTAAACCCGACCAACAGGCCAACCAACAGACCAGTGAGGCCACACTATCTGACCAGGGTAAACCCAACCAACAGGCCAGTGAGGCCACACTATCTGACCAGGGTAAACCCGACCAACAGGCCAGTGACCCACACTATCTGACCAGGGTAAACCCAACAACAGGCCAGTGAGGCCACACTATCTGACCAGGGTAAACCCGACCAACAGGCCACTGAGACCACACTATCTGACCAGGGTAAACCCCAGAACAGGCCAACCACCACCAGTGAGGCCACACTATCTGACCAGGGTAAACCCAACCAACAGGCCAGTGAGGCCACACTATCTGACCAGGGTAAACCCGACCAACAGGCCAGTGACCCACACTATCTGACCAGGGTAAACCCAACCAACAGGCCAGTGAGGCCACACTATCTGACCAGGGTAAACCCAACCAACAGGCCAGTGAGGCCACACTATCTGACCAGGGTAAACCCAACCAACAGACCAGTGAGGCCACACTATCTGACCAGGGTAAACCCAACCAACAGGCCAGTGAGGCCACACTATCTGACCAGGGTAAACCCGAACAACAGGCCAGTGAGGCCACACTATCTGACCAGGGTAAACCCGACCAACAGGCCAGTGAGGCCACACTATCTGACCAGGGTAACCCAACCAACAGGCCAACCAACAGACCAGTGAGGCCACACTATCTGACCAGGGTAAACCCAACCAACAGGACAGTGAGGCCACACTATCTGACCAGGGTAAACCCGACCAACAGGCCGTGAGGCCCACATCTGACCAGGGTAAACCCGACCACAAGGCCAGTGAGGCCACACTATCTGACCAGGGTAAACCGACCAACAGGCCAGTGAGGCCACACTATCTGACCAGGGTAAACCCAACAACAGGCCAGTGAGGCCACACTATCTACCAGGGCCAGTGAGGCCACACTATCTGACCAGGGTAAACCCGACCAACAGGCCAGTGAGGCCACACTATCTGACCAGGGTAAACCCGACCAACAGGCCAGTGAGGCCACACTATCTGACCAGGGTAAACCCGACCAACAGGCCAGTGAGGCCACACTATCTGACCAGGGTAACCCAACCAACAGGCCAACCAACAGACCAGTGAGGCCACACTATCTGACCAGGGTGAACCCAACCAACAGGCCAGTGAGGCCACACTATCTGACCAGGGTAAACCCAACCAACATGCCAGTGACCCACACTATCTGACCAGGGTAAACCAACCAACATGCCGACAACAGACCAGTGAGGCCACACTATCTGACCAGGGTAAACCCAACCCAACAGGCCAGTGAGGCCACACTATCTGACCAGGGTAAACCCAACCAACAGGACAGTGAGGCCACACTATCTGACCAGGGTAAACCCGACCAACAGGCCGTGAGGCCACACTATCTGACCAGGGTAAACCCGACCAACAGGCCAGTGAGGCCACACTATCTGACCAGGGTAAACCAACCAACAGGCCAGTGAGACCACACTATCTGACCAGGGTAACCCAACCAACAGGCCAACCAACAGACCAGTGAGGCCACACTATCTGACCAGGGTAAACCCAACCAACAGGACAGTGAGGCCACACTATCTGACCAGGGTAAACCCGACCAACAGGCCAGTGAGGCCACACTATCTGACCAGGGTAAACCCGACCAACAGGCCAGTGAGGCCACACTATCTGACCAGGGTAAACCCGACCACAGGCCAGTGAGGCCACACTATCTGACCAGGGTAACCCAACCAACAGGCCAGTGAGGCCACACTATCTAACCAGGGCCAGTGAGGCCACACTATCTGACCAGGGTAAACCCGACCAACAGGCCAGTGAGGCCACACTATCTGACCAGGGTAAACCCGACCAAAGGCCAGTGAGGCCACACTATCTGACCAGGGTAAACCGACCAACAGGCCAGTGAGGCCACACTATCTGACCAGGGTAAACCCAACCAACAGGCCAACCAAACCCCCCAGACCAGTGAGGCCACACTATCTGACCAGGGTAAACCCGACCAACAGGCCAGTGAGGCCACACTATCTGACCAGGGTAAACCCAACCAACAGGCCAGTGACCCACACTATCTGACCAGGGTAAACCCAACCAACATGCGACCAACAGACCAGTGAGGCCACACTATCTGACCAGGGTAAACCAACCAACAGGCCAGTGAGGCCACACTATCTGACCAGGGTAAACCCAACCAACAGGCCAGTGAGGCCACACTATCTGACCAGGGTAAACCCGACCAACAGGCCAGTGAGGCCACACTATCTGACCAGGGTAAACCCGACCAACAGGCCAGTGAGGCCACACTATCTGACCAGGGTAAACCCAACCAACAGGCCAGTGAGGCCACACTATCTGACCAGGGTAAACCCGACCAACAGGCCAGTGAGACCACACTATCTGACCAGGGTAAACCCAACGAACAGGGCAACCACCAGACCTGAGGCCACACTATCTGACCAGGGTAAACCCAACCAACAGGCCAGTGAGGCCACACTATCTGACCAGGGTAAACCGACCAACAGGCCAGTGACCCACACTATCTGACCAGGGTTAAACCGACCAACAGGCCAGTGAGGCCAAACTATCTGACCAGGGTAAACCCGACCAACAGGCCAGTGAGGCCACACTATCTGACCAGGGTAAAACCAACCAACAGACCAGTGAGGCCACACTATCTGACCAGGGTAAACCCGACCAACAGGCCAGTGAGGCCACACTATCTGACCAGGGTAAACCCAACCAACATGCCAGTGACCCACACTATCTGACCAGGGTAAACCCAACCAACATGCCGACCAACAGACCAGTGAGGCCACACTACCTGACCAGGGTAAACCCAACCAACAGGCCAGTGAGGCCACACTATCTGACCAGGGTAAACCCAACCAACAGGACAGTGAGTCCACACGATCTGACCAGGGTAAACCCGACCAACAGGCCGTGAGGCCACACTATCTGACCAGGGTAAACCCGACCAACAGGCCAGTGAGGCCACACTATCTGACCAGGGTAAACCCAACCAACAGGCCAGTGAGGCCACACTATCTGACCAGGGTAAACCCAACCAACAGGCCAGTGAGGCCACACTATCTGACCAGGGTAAACCCAACCAACAGGCCAACCAACAGACCAGTGAGGCCACACTATCTGACCAGGGTAAACCCAACCAACATGCCAGTGACCACACTATCTGACCAGGGGGTAAACCCGATCAACACGGCCAGTGAGGCCACACTATCTGACCAGGGTAAACCCAACCAACAGGCCAGTGAGGCCACACTATCTGACCAGGGTAAACCCAACCAACAGGCCGACCAACAGACCAGTGAGGCCACACTACCTGACCAGGGTAAACCCAACCAACAGGCCAGTGAGGCCACACTATCTGACCAGGGTAAACCCAACCAACATGCCAGTGACCCACACTATCTGACCAGGTTAATCCCGACCAACAGGCCAGTGAGGCCAAACTATCTGACCAGGGTAAACCCAACCAACAGGCCGACCAACAGACCAGTGAGGCCACACTACCTGACCAGGGTAAACCCAACCAACAGGCCAGTGAGGCCACACATATCTGACCAGGTAAACCCAACCAACAGGCCAGTGAGGCCACACTATCTGACCAGGGTAAACCCAACCAACAGACCAGTGAGGCCACACTATCTGACCAGGGTAAACCCAACCAACAGGCCAGTGAGGCCACACTATCTGACCAGGGTAAACCCGACCAACAGGCCAGTGAGGCCACACTATCTGACCAGGGTAAACCCGACAACAGGCCAACACCCCCGTGAGGCCACACTATCTGACCAGGGTAAACCCGACCAACAGGCCAGTGAGGCCACACTATCTGACCAGGGTAAACCCGACCAACAGGCCAGTGAGGCACACTATCTGACCAGGGTAAACCCAACCAACAGGCCAGTGAGGCCACACTATCTGACCAGGGTAAACCCAACCAACAGGCCAGTGAGGCCACACTATCTGACCAGGGTAAACCCGACAACAGGCCAACCAACAGACCAGTGAGGCCACACTATCTGACCAGGGTAAACCCAACCAACAGGCCAGTGAGGCCACACTATCTGACCAGGGTAAACCGACCAACAGGCCAGTGAGGCCACACTATCTGACCAGGGTAAACCAACCAACAGGCCAGTGAGGCCACACTATCTGACCAGGGTAAACCCGACCAACAGGCCACTGAGACCACACTATCTGACCAGGGTAAACCAACGAACAGGCCAACCACCACACCAGTGAGGCCACACTATCTGACCAGGGTAAACCCAACCAACAGGCCAGTGAGGCCATACTATCTGACCAGGGTAAACCTGACCAACAGGCCAACCAACAGACCAGTGAGGCCACACTATCTGACCAGGGTAAACCCAACCAACAGGCCAGTGAGGCCACACTATCTGACCAGGGTAAACCCGACCAACAGGCCAGTGAGGCCACACTATCTGACCAGGGTAAACCCAACCAACAGGCCAGCGAGGCCACACTATCTGACCAGGGTAAACCCGACCAACAGGCCACTGAGACCACACTATCTGACCAGGGTAAACCCAAAGAACAGGCCAACCACCACACCAGTGAGGCCACACTATCTGACCAGGGTAAAACCAACCAACAGGCCAGTGAGGCCACACTATCTGACCAGGGTAAACCCGACCAACAGGCCAGTGACCCACACTATCTGACCAGGGTAAACCCAACCAACAGGCCAGTGAGGCCACACTATCTGACCAGGATAAACCCAACCAACAGGCCAGTGAGGCCACACTATCTGACCAGGGTAAACCCAACCAACAGACCAGTGAGGCCACACTATCTGACCAGGATAAACCCAACCAACAGGCCAGTGAGGCCACACTATCTGACCAGGGAAAACCCGACCAACAGGCCAGTGAGGCCACACTATCTGACCAGGGTAAACCCGACTAACAGGCCAGTTAGACCACACTATCTGACCAGGGTAACCCCAACCAACAGGCCAACCAACAGACCAGTGAGGCCACACTATCTGACCAGGGTAAACCCAACCAACAGGACAGTGAGGCCACACGATCTGACCAGGGTAAACCCGACCAACAGGCCCGTGAGGCCACACTCTGACCAGGGTAAACCGACCAAGCCAGTGAGGCCACACTATCTGACCAGGGTAAACCCGACCAACAGGCCAGTGAGGCCACACTATCTGACCAGGGTAAACCCAACCGACAGGCCAGTGAGGCCACACTATCTTACCAGGGCCAGTGAGGCCACAATCTGACCAGGGTAACCCGACCCAAACAACAGGCCAGTGAGGCCACACTATCTGACCAGGGTAAACCCGACCAACAGGCCGTGAGGCCACACTATCTGACCAGGGTAAATCCGACCAACAGGCCAGTGAGGCCACACTATCTGACCAGGGTAACCCAACCAACAGGCCAACCAACAGACCAGTGAGGCCACACTATCTGACCAGGGTGAACCCAACCAACAGGCCAGTGAGGCCACACTATCTGACCAGGGTAAACCCAACCAACATGCCAGTGACCCACACTATCTGACCAGGGTAAACCAACAACATGCCGACCAACAGACCAGTGAGGCCACACTATCTGACCAGGGTAAAACCAACCAACAGGCCAGTGAGGCCACACTATCTGACCAGGGTAAACCCAACCAACAGGCCAGTGAGGCCACACTATCTGACCAGGGTAAACCCGACCAACAGGCCAGTGAGGCCACACTATCTGACCAGGGTAAACCCGACCAACAGGCCAGTGAGGCCACACTATCTGACCAGGGTAAACCCAACCAACAGGCCAGTGAGGCCACACTATCTGACCAGGGTAAACCCGACCAACAGGCCAGTGAGGCCACACTATCTGACCAGGGTAAACCCAACGACAGGCCAACCACCAGACCAGTGAGGCCACACTATCTGACCAGGGTAAACCCAACCAACAGGCCAGTGAGGCCACACTATCTGACCAGGGTAAACCCGACCAACAGGCCAGTGACCCACACTATCTGACCAGGTTAAACCACCAACAGGCCAGTGAGGCCACACTATCTGACCAGGGTAAACCCGACCAACAGGCCAGTGAGGCCACACTATCTGACCGGGTAAACCCAACCAACAGGCCAGTGAGGCCACACTATCTGACCAGGGTAAACCCGACCAACAGGCCAGTGAGGCCACACTATCTGACCAGGGTAAACCCAACCAACAGGCCAGTGACCCACACTATCTGACCAGGGTAAACCCAACCAACAGGCCGACCAACAGACCAGTGAGGCCACACTACCTGACCAGGGTAAACCCAACCAACAGGCCAGTGAGGCCACACTATCTGACCAGGGTAAACCCAACCAACAGCCAGTGAGGCCACACTATCTGACCAGGGTAAACCCGACCAAAGGCCAGTGAGGCCACACTATCTGACCAGGGTAAACCCGACCAACAGGCCAGTGAGGCCACACTATCTGACCAGGGTAAACCCAACCAACAGGCCAGTGAGGCCACACTATCTGACCAGGGTAAACCCCAACCAACAGGCCAGTGAGGCCACACTATCTGACCAGGGTAAACCCAACCAACAGGCCAACCAACAGACCAGTGAGGCCACACTATCTGACCAGGGTAAACCCAACCAACAGGCCAGTGACCACACTATCTGACCAGGGTAAACCCGACCAACAGGCCAGTGAGGCCAACTATCTGACCAGGGTAAACCCAACCAACAGGCCAGTGAGGCCACACTATCTGACCAGGGTAAACCCAACCAACAGGCCGACCAACAGACCAGTGAGGCCACACTATCTGACCAGGGTAAACCCAACCAACAGGCCAGTGAGGCCACACTATCTGACCAGGGTAAACCCAACCAACAGGCCAGTGACCCACACATCTGACCAGGGTAACCCGACCACAGGCCAGTGAGGCCACACTATCTGACCAGGGTAAACCACCCAACAGCCGACCAACAGACCAGTGAGGCCACACTATCTGACCAGGGTAAACCCAACAACAGGCCAGTGAGGCCACACTATCTGACCAGGGTAAACCCACCAACAGGCCAGTGAGGCCACACTATCTGACCAGGGTAAACCCAACCAACAGGCCAGTGAGGCCACACTATCTGACCAGGGTAAACCCAACCAACAGGCCAGTGAGGCCACACTATCTGACCAGGGTAAACCCGACCAACAGGCCAGTGAGGCCACACTATCTGACCAGGGTAAACCCGACCAACAGGCAGTGAGGCCACACTATCTGACCAGGGTAAACCCGACCAACAGGCCAGTGAGGCCACACTATCTGACCAGGGTAAACCCGAACAAACAGGCCAGTGAGGCCACACTATCTGACCAGGGTAAACCCAACCAACAGGCCAGTGAGGCCACACTATCTGACCAGGGTAAACCCAACCAACAGGCCAGTGAGGCCACACTATCTGACCAGGGTAAACCCGACCAACAGGCCAACCAACAGACCAGTGAGGCCACACTATCTGACCAGGGTAAACCCAACCAACAGGCCAGTGAGGCCACACTATCTGACCAGGGTAAACCCGACCAACAGGCCAGTGAGGCCACACTATCTGACCAGGGTAAACCCAACCAACAGGCCAGTGAGGCCACACTATCTGACCAGGGTAAACCCGACCAACAGGCCAGTGAGACCACACTATCTGACCAGGGTAAACCCAACGAACAGGCCAACCACCACACCAGTGAGGCCACACTATCTGACCAGGGTAAACCCAACCAACAGGCCAGTGAGGCCACACTATCTGACCAGGGTAAACCTGACCAACAGGCCAACCAACAGCCAGTGAGGCCACACTATCTGACCAGGGTAAACCCAACCAACAGGCCAGTGAGGCCACACTATCTGACCAGGGTAAACCCGACCAACAGGCCAGTGAGGCCACACTATCTGACCAGGGTAAACCAACCAACAGGCCAGTGAGGCCACACTATCTGACCAGGGTAAACCCGACCAACAGGCCAGTGAGACCACACTATCTGACCAGGGTAAACCAAAGAACAGGCAACCACCACACCAGTGAGGCCACACTATCTGACCAGGGTAAACCCAACCAACAGGCCAGTGAGGCCACACTATCTGACCAGGGTAAACCCGACCAACAGGCCAGTGACCCACACTATCTGACCAGGGTAAACCCAACCAACAGGCCAGTGAGGCCACACTGAGGGACCCCAACAGGCCAGTGAGGCCACACTATCTGACCAGGGTAAACCCAACCAACAGACCAGTGAGGCCACACTATCTGACCAGGGTAAACCCAACCAACAGGCCAGTGAGGCCACACTATCTGACCAGGGTAAACCCGACCAACAGGCCAGTGAGGCCACACTATCTGACCAGGGTAAACCCGACCAACAGGCCAGTGACCCACACTATCTGACCAGGGTAAACCCAACCAACAGGCCAGTGAGGCCACACTATCTGACCAGGGTAAACCCAACCAACAGGCCAGTGAGGCCACACTATCTGACCAGGGTAAACCCAACCAACAGGCCAGTGAGGCCACACTATCTGACCAGGGTAAACCCGACCAACAGGCCAGTGAGGCCACACTATCTGACCAGGGTAAACCCAACCAACAGGCCAGTGAGGCCACACTATCTGACCAGGGTAAACCCACCAACAGGCCAGTGAGGCCACACTATCTGACCAGGGTAAACCCAAAGAACAGGCCACCCACCACACCAGTGAGGCCACACTATCTGACCAGGGTAAACCCAACCAACAGGCCAGTGAGGCCACACTATCTGACCAGGGTAAACCCGACCAACAGGCCAGTGAGGCCACACTATCTGACCAGGGTAAACCCAACCAACAGGCAGTGAGGCCACACTATCTGACCAGGGTAAACCCAACCAACAGACCAGTGAGGCCACACTATCTGACCAGGGTAAACCCAACCAACAGGCCAGTGAGGCCACACTATCTGACCAGGGAAAACCAACCAACAGGCCAGTGAGGCCACACTATCTGACCAGGGTAAACCCAACCAACAGGCCAGTAGACACACTATCTGACCAGGGTGGTAACCCCAACCAACAGGCCAACCAACAGACCAGTGAGGCCACACTATCTGACCAGGGTAAACCCAACCAACAGGCCAGTGAGGCCACACTATCTGACCAGGGTAAACCCGACCAACAGGCCGTGAGGCCACACTATCTGACCAGGGTAAACCCGACCAACAGGCCAGTGAGGCCACACTATCTGACCAGGGTAAACACACCCGACCAACAGGCCAGTGAGGCCACACTATCTGACCAGGGTAAACCCAACCAACAGGCCAGTGAGGCCACACTATCTACCAGGGCAGTGAGGCCACACTATCTGACCAGGGTAAACCCGACCAACAGGCCAGT
Source organism: Oncorhynchus kisutch (assembly GCF_002021735.2). Classification (NCBI taxonomy): domain Eukaryota; kingdom Metazoa; phylum Chordata; class Actinopteri; order Salmoniformes; family Salmonidae; genus Oncorhynchus; species Oncorhynchus kisutch. Next base: position 17,357 of record NW_022264660.1, read on the forward strand.
GAGGCCACACTATCTGACCAGGGTAAACCAACCAACAGGCCGTGAGGCCACACTATCTGACCAGGGTAAACCGACCAACAGGCCAGTGAGGCCAACTATCTGACCAGGGTAAACCCAACCAACAGGCCAACCAACAGACCAGTGAGGCCACACTATCTGACCAGGGTAAACCCAACCAACAGGCCAGTGAGGCCACACTATCTGACCAGGGTAAACCCAACCAACAGGCCAGTGACCCACACTATCTGACCAGGGTAAACCCAACCAACATGCCGACCAACAGACCAGTGAGGCCACACTATCTGACCAGGGTAAACCCAACCAACAGGCCAGTGAGGCCACACTATCTGACCAGGGTAAACCCAACCAACAGGCCAGTGAGGCCACACTATCTGACCAGGGTAAACCCGACCAACAGGCCAGTGAGGCCACACTATCTGACCAGGGTAAACCCAACCAACAGGCCAGTGAGGCCACACTATCTGACCAGGGTAAACCCAACCAACAGGCCAGTGAGGCCACACTATCTGACCAGGGTAAACCCGACCAACAGGCCAGTGAGGCCACACTATCTGACCAGGGTAAACCCAACCAACAGGCCAACAACAGCCAGTGAGGCCACACTATCTGACCAGGGTAAACCCAACCAACAAGGCCAGTGACCCACACTATCTGACCAGGGTAAACCCGACCAACAGCCAGTGAGGCCACACTATCTGACCAGGGTAAACCAACCAACAGGCCAGTGAGGCCACACTATCTGACCAGGGGTAAACCCAACAAACAGGCCAGTGAGGCCACACTATCTGACCAGGGTAAACCGACCAACAGGCCAGTGAGGCCACACTATCTGACCAGGGTAACCCAACCAACAGGCCAACCAACAGACCAGTGAGGCCACACTATCTGACCAGGGTAAACCCAACCAACAGGCCAGTGAGGCCACACTATCTGACCAGGGTAAACCCAACCAACAGGCCAGTGAGGCCACACTATCTGACCAGGGTAAACCCACCAACAGGCCAGTGAGGCCACACTATCTGACCAGGGTAAACCCAACCAACAGGCCACAGTGAGGCCACACTATCTGACCAGGGTAAACCCACCAACAGGCCAGTGAGGCCACACTATCTGACCAGGGTAAACCCGACCAACAGGCCAGTGAGGCCACACTATCTGACCAGGGTAAACCCGACCAACAGGCCAGTGAGGCCACACATCTGACCAGGGTAAACCCGACCAACAGGCCAGTGAGGCCACACTATCTGACCAGGGTAAACCCAACCAACAGGCCAGTGAGGCCACACTATCTGACCAGGGTAAACCCAACCAACAGGCCAGTGAGGCCACATCTGACCAGGGTAAACCCGACCAACAGGCCAACCAACAGACCAGTGAGGCCACACTATCTGACCAGGGTAACCCAACCAACAGGCCAGTGAGGCCACACTATCTGACCAGGGTAAACCGACCAACAGGCCAGTGAGGCCACACTATCTGACCAGGGTAAACCCAACCAACAGGCCAGTGAGGCCACACTATCTGACCAGGGTAACCCGACCAACAGGCCAGTGAGACCACACTATCTGACCAGGGTAAACACAACGAACAGGCCAACCACACACCAGTGAGGCCACACTATCTGACCAGGGTAAACCCAACCAAAAGGCCAGTGAGGCCCACTATCTGACCAGGGTAAACCTGACCAACAGCCAACCAACAGACCAGTGAGGCCACACTATCTGACCAGGGTAAACCCAACCAACAGGCCAGTGAGGCCACACTATCTGACCAGGGTAAACCCAACCAACAGGCAGTGAGGCCACACTATCTGACCAGGGTAAACCCAACCAACAGGCCAGTGAGGCCACACTATCTGACCAGGGTAAACCCGACCAACAGGCCACTGAGACCACACTATCTGACCAGGGTAAACCAAAGAACAGGCCAACCACCACACCAGTGAGGCCACACTATCTGACCAGGGTAAAACCAACCAACAGGCCAGTGAGGCCACACTATCTGACCAGGGGTAAACCCGACCAACAGGCCAGTGACCCACACTATCTGACCAGGGTAAACCCAACAACAGGCCAGTGAGCCACACTATCTGACCAGGATAAACCCAACCAACAGGCCAGTGAGGCCACACTATCTGACCAGGGTAAACCCAACCAACAGCCAGTGAGGCCACACTATCTGACCAGGATAAACCCAACCAACAGGCCAGTGAGGCCACACTATCTGACCAGGGAAAACCCGACCAACAGGCCAGTGAGGCCACACTATCTGACCAGGGTAAACCCGACCAACAGGCCAGTTAGACCACACTATCTGACCAGGGTAACCCCAACCAACAGGCCAACAACAGACCAGTGAGGCCACACTATCTGACCAGGGTAAACCCAACCAACAGGCCAGTGAGGCCACACTATCTGACCAGGGTAAACCCGACCAACAGGCCAGTGAGGCCACACTATCTGACCAGGGTAAATCCGACCAACAAGCCAGTGAGGCCACACTATCTGACCAGGGTAAACCCGACCAACAGGCCAGTGAGGCCACACTATCTGACCAGGGTAAACCCAACGACAGGCCAGTGAGGCCACACTATCTTACCAGGGCAGTGAGGCCACACTATCTGACCAGGGTAAACCCGACAACAGGCCAGTGAGGCCACACTATCTGACCAGGGTAAACCGACCAACAGGCCAGTGAGGCCACACTATCTGACCAGGGTAAATCGACCAACAGGCCAGTGAGGCCAAACTATCTGACCAGGGTAAACCCCAACCAACAGGCCAACCAACAGACCAGTGAGGCCACACTATGACCAGGTAAACCAACCAACAGGCCAGTGAGGCCACACTATCTGACCAGGGTAAACCCAACCAACATGCCAGTGACCCACACTATCTGACCAGGGTAAACCCCAACAGCCCAACAGACCAGTGAGGCCACACTATCTGACCAGGGTAAACCCAACCAACAGGCCAGTGAGGCCACACTATCTGACCAGGGTAAACCCAACCAACAGGCCAGTGAGGCCACACTATCTGACCAGGGTAAACCCAACCAACAGGCCAGTGAGGCCACACTATCTGACAGGGTAAACCCGACCAACAGCCAGTGAGGCCACACTATCTGACCAGGGTAAACCCAACCAACAGGCCAGTGAGGCCACACTATCTGACCAGGGTAAACCCGACCAACAGGCCAGTGAGGCCACACTATCTGACCAGGGTAAACCCAACGAAACAGGCCAACAACAGACCAGTGAGGCCACACTATCGACCAGGGTAAACCCAACCAACAGGCCAGTGAGGCCACACTATCTGACCAGGGTAAACCCGACAAACAGGCCAGTGAGGCCACACTATCTGACCAGGGTTAAAACCCGACCAACAGGCCAGTGAGGCCACACTATCTGACCAGGGTAAACCCGATCAAACAGGCCAGTGAGGCCACACTATCTGACCTGGGTAAACCCAACCAACAGGCCAGTGAGGCCACACTATCTGACCAGGGTAACCCGACCAACAGGCCAGTGAGGCCACACTATCTGACCAGGGTAAACCCAACAACATGCCAGTGACCCACATCTGACCAGGGTAAACCCAAAACAACAGGCGACCCAAAGACCAGTGAGGCCACACTATCTGACCAGGGTAAACCCAACCAACAGGCCAGTGAGGCCACACTATCTGACCAGGGTAAACCCAACAACAGGCCAGTGAGGCCACACTATCTGACCAGGGTAAACCCAACCAACAGGCCACACCAACAGACCAGTGAGGCACACTATCTGACCAGGGTAAACCCAACCAACAGGCCAGTGAGGCCACACTATCTGACCAGGGTAAACCCGATCAAACGCCAGTGAGGCCACACTATCTGACCAGGGTAAACCCAACCAACAGGCCAGTGAGGCCACACTATCTGACCAGGGTAAACCCCAACCAACAGGCCGACCAACAGACCAGTGAGGCCACACTACTGACCAGGGTAAACCAAACCAACAGGCCAGTGAGGCCACACTATCTGACCAGGGTAAACCCAACCAACATGCCAGGACCCACACTATCTGACAGGTTAAACCCAACCAACAGGCCAGTGAGGCCAAACTATCTGACCAGGGTAACCAACAACAGGCCGACCAACAGACCAGTGAGGCCACACTATCTGACCAGGGTAAACCCAACCAACAGGCCAGTGAGGCCACACTATCTGACCAGGATAAACCCACCAACAGGCCAGTGAGGCCACACTATCTGACCAGGGTAAACCCAACCAACAGGCCAGTGAGGCCACACTATCTGACCAGGGTAAACCCAACCAACAGGCCAGTGAGGCCACACTATCTGACCAGGGTAAACCCGACCAACAGGCCAGTGAGGCCACACTATCTGACCAGGGTAAACCGACCAACAGGCCGTGAGGCCACACTATCTGACCAGGGTAAACCCAACCAACAGGCCAGTGAGGCCACACTATGACCAGGGTAAACCGACCAACAGGCCAGTGAGGCCAACTATCTATCTGACCAGGGTAAACCCAACCAACAGGCCAGTGAGGCCACACTATCTGACCAGGGTAAACCCAACCAACAGGCCACAACAGACCAGTGAGGCCACACTATCTGACCAGGGTAAACCCAACCAACAGGCCAGTGAGGCCACACTATCTGACCAGGGTAAACCCGACCAACAGGCCAGTGAGGCCACACTATCTGACCAGGGTAAACCAACCAACAGGCCAGTGAGGCCACACTATCTGACCAGGGTAAACCGAACCAACAGGCCAGTGAGACCACACTATCTGACCAGGGTAAACCAAAAACCCAACCACCACACCAGTGAGGCCACACTATCTGACCAGGGTTAACCCAACCAACAGGCCAGTGAGGCCATCTATCTGACCAGGGTAAACCTGACCAAAAGGACAACCAACAGACCAGTGAGGCCACACTATCTGACCGGGTAAACCCAAACCAACAGCCAGTGAGGCCACACTATCTGACCAGGGTAAACCCGACCACAGGCCAGTGAGGCCACACTATCTGACCAGGGTAAACCCAACCAACAGGCCAGTGAGGCCACACTATCTGACCAGGGTAAACCCGACCAACAGGCCAGTGAGACCACACTATCTGACCAGGGTAAACCCAACGAACAGGCCAACCACACACCAGTGAGGCCACACTATCTGACCAGGGGTAAACCCAACAAACAGGCCAGTGAGGCCACACTATCTGACCAGGGTAGTAAACCGACCAACAGGCCAGTGACCACACTATCTGACCAGGGTAAACCAACCAACAGGCCAGTGAGGCCACACTATCTGACCAGGGTAAACCCAACCAACAGGCCAGTGAGGCCACACTATCTGACCAGGGTAAACCAAACCAACAGACAGTGAGGCCACACTATCTGACCAGGTAAACCCAACCAACAGGCCAGTGAGGCCACACTATCTGACCAGGGAAAACCGACCAACAGGCCAGTGAGGCCACACTATCTGACCAGGGTAAAACCGACTAACAGGCCAGTTAGACCACCCCAAACTATGCGACCAGGTAAACCCACCAATAAACAGGCCAACCAACAGACCAGTGAGGCCACTATCTGACCAGGGTGTAAACCCAACCAACAGGACAGTGAGGCCACACTATCTGACCAGGGTAAACCCGACCAACAGGCCCGTGAGGCCACACTATCTGACCAGGGTAAACCCAACCAACAAGCCAGTGAGGCCACACTATCTGACCAGGTAAACCCGACCAACAGGCCAGTGAGGCCACACTATCTGACCAGGGTAAACCCAACCAACAGGCCAGTGAGGCCACACTATCTGACCAGGGCCAGTGACGGCCACACTATTGACCAGGGTAAACCCGACCAACAGGCCAGTGAGGCCACACTATCTGACCAGGGTAAACCGACCAAACAGGCCAGTGAGGCCACACTACTGACCAGGGTAAATCGACCAACAGGCCAGTGAGGCCACACTATCTGACCAGGGTAAACCCAACCAACAGGCAACCAACAGACCAGTGAGGCCACACTATCTGACCAGGGTAAACCCAACCAACAGGCCAGTGAGGCCCACACTATCTGACCAGGGTAAACCAAACCAACATGCCAGGGACCCACACTATCTGACCAGGGTAAACCAAACCAACAGGCCGACCAACAGACCCAGTGAGGCCACACTACCTGACCAGGGTAAACCCACCAACAGGCCAGTGAGGCCACACTATCTGACCAGGGTAAACCCAACCAACAGGACAGTGAGGCCACACTATCTGACCAGGGTAAACCCGACCAAACAGCCAGTGAGGCCACACTATCTGACCAGGGTAAACCCGACCAACAGGCCAGTGAGGCCACACTATCTGACCAGGGTAAACCCAACCAACAGGCCAGTGAGGCCACACTATCTGACCAGGGTAAACCCCGACCAACAGGCCAGTGAGGCCACACTATCTGACCAGGGTAAAACCCAACAACAGGCAAACCAACCGGCCAGTGAGGCCACACTATCTGACCAGGGTAAACCCAACCAACATGCCAGTGAGCCACACTATTGACCAGGTAAACCCAATCAACACGCCAGTGAGGCCACACTATCTGACCAGGGTAAAAACCCAACCAACAGGCCAGTGAGGCCACTATCTGACCAGGGTAAAACCAACCAACAGGCCAGTGAGGCCACACTATCTGACCAGGGTAAACCGACTAACAGGCCAGTTAGGCCCACTATCTGACCAGCGGTAACCCAACCAACAGGCCAACCAACAGACCAGTGAGGCCACACTATCTGACCAGGGTAAACCCAACCAACAGGACAGTGAGGCCACACGATCTGACCAGGGTAAACCGACCAACAGGCCAGTGAGGCCACACTATCTGACCAGGGTAAACCCGACCAACAAGCCAGTGAGGCCACACTATCTGACCAGGGTAAACCCGACCAACAGGCCAGTGAGGCCACACTATCTGACCAGGGTTAAACCCAACCGACAGGCCAGTGAGGCCCACACTATCTTACCAGGGCAGTGAGGCCACACTATCTGACCAGGGTAAACCCGACCAACAGGCCAGTGAGGCCACACGATCTGACCAGGGTAAACCCGACCAACAGGCCGTGAGGCCACACTATCTGACCAGGGTAAATCCGACCACAGCCAGTGAGGCCCAAACTATCTGACCAGGGTAAACCCAACCAACAGGCCAACCAACAGACCAGTGAGGCCACACTATCTGACCAGGGTAACCCCCCCAACAGGCAGTGAGGCCACACTATCTGACCAGGGTAAACCCAACCAACATGCCAGTGACCCACCACTATCTGACCAGGGTAAACCCACCCAACATGCCGACCAACAGACCAGTGAGGCCACACTACCTGACCAGGGGTAAACCCAACCAACAGGCCAGTGAGGCCACACTATTGACCAGGGTAACCCAACAAACAGGACAGTGAGGCCACACTATCTGACCAGGGTAAACCCGACCAACAGGCCGTGAGGCCACACTATCTGACCAGGGTAAACCCGACCAACAGGCCAGTGAGGCCACACTATCTGACAGGGTAAACCCAACCAACAGGCCAGTGAGGCCACACTATCTGACCAGGGTAAACCCGACCAGCAGGCCAGTGAGGCACAATATCTGACCAGGGTAAACCCAACACCAACAGGCCAACCAACAGACCAGTGAGGCCACACTATCTGACCAGGGTAAACCCAACCAACATGTCAGTAGGACCCACACTATCTGACCAGGGTAAACCCAACCAACATGCCAGTGACCCACACTATCTGACCAGGGTAAACCAACCAAACAGCGACCAACAGACCAGTGAGGCCACACTACTGACCAGGGTAAACCCAACCAACAGGCAGTGAGGCCACACTATCTGACCAGGGTAAACCC
>NW_022264661.1:5000-20000 GCF_002021735.2 Oncorhynchus kisutch
TAGGCTGCGTCTCAGCTGACACCATGTTCCCCATGTGCTACTTTTGAACAGGAGCAGCTATGGGCCGTTCTGGCTCAGACGAGGCAGACTTATCCAAGGCTCGATTACTTACTTTTGACCAGGGCCCATAGGTTGTCATCTGAGGGACACCAATATCTTCAACGCGGGTGTGAGTTAGTGATAAAAATAATGAATGTCCTCAACTCTTTGATTTATTCAAGACACACAAACAGACAACTTGTACGTCCCAAATTTGACTCTATTCCCCATGTAGTGCACGACTTTTGCCCAGGGACAAGGTAGTAATCCACTACACATGGAATAGGGTGATCTTCATCAGGTCAAGTTGGTCTGGTTATTTATTTGTTTTGTTTCTGTCTAGCACCGGATTACTGGGTGTGTGTATTTCTCCTCTCCCACTGAATAAGTCATATCTCCCTGCTTGATTACTGGGTGTGTGTATTTCTTCTCTCCCACTGAATAAGTCATATCTCCCTGCTTGATTACTGGGTGTGTGTATATCTCCTCTCCCACTGAATAAGTCATATCTCCCTGCTTGATTACTGGGTGTGTGTATATCTCCTCTCCCACTGAATAAGTCATAACTCCCTGCTTGATTACTGGGTGTGTGTGTATCTCCTCTCCCACTGAATAAGTCATATCTCCCTGCTTGATTACTGGGTGTGTGTATATCTCCTCTCCCACTGAATAAGTCATATCTCCCTGCTTGATTACTGGGTGTGTGTGTATCTCCTCTCCCACTGAATAAGTCATATCTCCCTGCTTGATTACTGGGTGTGTGTATATCTCCTCTCCCACTGAATAAGTCATATCTCCCTGCTTGATTACTGGGTGTGTGTATTTCTCCTCTCCCCACTGAATAAGTCATATCTCCATGCTTGATTACTGGGTGTGTGTATTTCTCCTCTCCCACTGAATAAGTCATATCTCCCTGCTTGATTACTGGGTGTGTGTATTTCTCCTCTCCCACTGAATAAGTCATATCTCCCTGCTTGATTACTGGGTGTGTGTATATCTCCTCTCCCACTGAATAAGTCATATCCCCTGCTTGATTACTGGGTGTGTGTATATCTCCTCTCCCACTGAATAAGTCATAACTCCCTGCTTGATTACTGGGTGTGTGTATTTCTCCTCTCCACTGAATAAGTCATATCTCTCTGCTTGAGGAGTTGACAATGTTTAGCTAAATTAGTAATACGTCTGGAAGCATCGTTCAGAGTGCGTCTGCTCTGTTGGAAGAACACATTCTAATCCAAATGGCATCCTATCCCCTTCATAGTGCACTCCTTTGACCAGGACCCTTTTGGTATTTTATTAGGATCCCCATTAACTGTTGCAAAAGCAGCAGCTACTCTTCCTGGGGTCCATACAGAACATGACATCATACAGAACATTAAATAGACCAGAACAGCTCAAGGACAGAACTACATCCTTTTAGAGCTCTGGTCTAAAGGAGTGCACTATATAGGTAGTGGGGTGCCATTTGGGATGCATTCCAAGTCTTAGTGAGATTTAAAGAAACAACGGACACCCACAGCACCCAGAATAACCCCCATCTTCAAACAGCCACACAGTCTGCTGTCTACATTGGATTCAGGGAACGCTCCAGCGCTTCTGAGATGCTTCTACTAAACATCAGTGAGAGAGGAAGGAGAGAGAGGGAGAGAAAGAGGGAGGAATGGAGAGAGTGGAAGGGGGGGAGGGAGGAATGGAGAGAGTGGAAGGGGGAGAGAGAGGAAGGGGGAGAGGATGACTTGTTTTCTGCCCTGTTTTTGTATGGACTGACTCTAACTGGATTATGTGTGTGGTGTGTGTGTGTGTGTGTGTGTGTGTGTGTGTGTGTGTGTGTGTGTGTGTGTGTGTGTGTTGTGTGTGTGTGTGTTGTGTGTGTGTGTGTGTGTGTGTGTGTGACGAGATGAGCTGGTTCTGGTAGTGTGGACGGAAGTCGTGACGTCTCAGTCCAAACACTGACACACACACACACAGACAGTTTAGGGCGAACCCACAAACAGGGATTGCCTGTTTGGGTCAATACACTTTGACAGTACTTGGCTGTTGGTCTTGGCAGCCGGGAGAGATACATCACCTCTTCTTTCTCCACAGGTAGTGACAGACAGTACTTGGCTGTTGGTCTTGGCAGTCGGAGAGATACATCACCTCTTCTTTCTCCACAGGTAGTGACAGACAGTACTTGGCTGTTGGTCTTGGCAGCCGGAGAGATACATCACCTCTTCTTTCTCCACAGGTAGTGACAGACAGTACTTGGCTGTTGGTCTTGGCAGTCGGAGAGATACATCACCTCTTCTTTCTCCACAGGTAGTGACAGACAGTACCTGGCTGTTGGTCTTGGCAGTCGGAGAGATACATCACCTCTTCTTTCTCCACAGGTAGTGACAGACAGTACTTGGCTGTTGGTCTTGGCAGTCGGAGAGATACATCACCTCTTCTTTCTCCACAGGTAGTGACAGACAGTACTTGGCTGTTGGTCTTGGCAGTCGGAGAGATACATCACCTCTTCTTTCTCCACAGGTGGTGACAGACAGTGTCCCAAATGGAACCATTTTCCCTATGTAATGCACTACTTTTGACCAGAGCTCTATGGGCCCTGGTCTAAAGTAGTGCACTACAGGAATAGGGTGCCATTTGGGAAGCACACTTATTTTCTTATCCTAAAGTGACCCTCTCTGTATCCCTCTGAGTGTTTCAGCAGTGATAACCTAATGACGTCATTTTATGGGAGAACCAGACCTGAAGTTTGGCCTCACCAGCACAGGGTTGTGTTCATTAGGCAGAAAACGGAGGTACAGATCTAGGATCAGCTTCCCCTCCCCCAATCCTAACCTTAACCATTAGTGGGGAAAATGACCAAAGATTAGCGTTATGGTGCAAGTTCACCCCCCACTTAATGTAACATTCTTGGTCGTTTTTTTAATCTATATTTTTTTAATAATTTCAATCATTTAGCAGACGTTATCTAGAGTGACTTACAGGAGCAATGACGGTTAAGTCAAGGGCACATCAACAGATTCTTTTCACCTTAGGGATTCGAACCAGCAACCTTTCCGTTACTGGCCCAATGCTCTAACCGCTAGCCTACCTGCTGCCCTGCAGTTGTCATGTTGTGGCTTGAATGTCCTGACGAGATGTATCACAGTCATTTGTATCTGAATAGAAGCTGCTATATTTCCCTCCTCCTCCTGTGTGGTTTAGAAAGATTGAAGAAGCAGACGTGTGTGTGTGTGTGTGTGTGTGTGTGTGTGTGTGTGTGTGTGTGTGTGTGTGTGTGCGTGCGCGTGCATAAGGTGAGCTATGACAGATGATTTGAATATGCTGTGCTTGGCTCAGCATGGACAGGAGTGCCTAATAATATCTGACAGGTGTTATTGTTTTGGAAAATAAAAAGGCAGACGTGAAAGTTTTCAGCACTCTCTTAAGAGACCAATGTGTCTTTATGTATAGTATTCTGTTGAGTTTGTTCTGGCTCTCGTACCCAGTAAAACAGCACATTTACAATGCATGGGTTGTCCTACTTGCTCTTACTCAGGGACGCCAACTTCATTTGTGTTGCTGCATGTGAGTATTCCATCTCCTTCTCACTACATATCTTTTCCAGCTTTTCCAGAAATCCTGGATGGAGGATTCCAGAATTTCTGCTTCTTTCTGCCTGATTCCAGGAATCTTCCTAGTGGGATTTCTGGAAAACCCGGGAATTTGTGGAAATGTACCAGTTTTGGGAACCCTACATCTGACTCTCTGTGTTCTTCTCATCGTCCAGGTTTGCCAAGATTGAGATCAGTGCCTCCAAGCCTATCATCCCATTCAGAGAGACCGTGATCAGACCACCCAAAGTGGACATGGTCAATGAAGACCTGGGGAAACAACAGAAGGTGTGTGTGTACTTTGAGGGTGTGGTGTGTGTGTCTATCTTATATCTGATCTGTTGACATCTCAAACGACACCCCATATATTAGTAGTGTGCTACAATTGAAGAGGCAGCAGCAGTCTATTTGCAGTAGCTAACCCTACTCTCCTGTGTGTGTGTGTGTGTGTGTGTGTGTGTGTGTGTGTGTGTGTGTGTGTGTGTGTGTGTGTGTGTGTGTGTGTGTGTGTGTGTGTGTGTGTGTGTGTGTGTGTGTGTGTGTGTGTGTGTGTGTGTGTGTGTGTGTGTCTAGGTGGCGGTGATCCACCAGGTGAAAGAGTCAGACACCCTGCACCTGGACCCCAGCGGCCTGGTGACCCTCACCACCCCCAACAGACAGGCCACCGTGGGGGTACGGGCCATACCACTACCCGAAGGTGAGAGAGAGTTGAGTTGGAAAGGGTGTGTGTGTTGATGTTTGTTGTTGTCAGACTATAGGAAGCCCTTAACATTTTGCTTAAGGAGAAACAGAGCAAGAACATTTCCAATAGCCTTTTTTGAGGAATAGCAACTTTGCTTAACTTTCTTATGTCTATACTTAATGGGGAAAATGGCAGTTAAGAAGAAATGTCTTCTTAAAAAAGTTTTGTAAATCTGGGCTCTGATCCTGATCAAAAAGTGTCCTGTGTTGTGTAGAGGTGACTCTTCTACTGGAGGGTAGTGCTGACTTGATCCGGACCCTGGAGCAGGCAGGTCAGGCCCAGAGAGAGGGGAGGACCCTGGACATGAGTACCTGGACCCTAGATGCCCTGATGGTGCTAAAGAGCAGGCTGGAGGTCCTGCTGCAGGGGAGGAAGTGGAGGAACGCTGTGGACCGGATATGGGCCTTTGGACCACGCAGGTATTTCAGGGTGTTTCATATGGGTTGGGATGAGAGGGTATGCAGGTATTTCAGGGTGTTTCATATGGGTTGGGATGAGAGGGTATGCAGTTATTTCAGGGTGTTTCATATGGGTTGGGATGAGAGGGTATGCAGGTATTTCAGGGTGTTTCATATAGGTTTGGATGAGAGGGTATGCAGTTATTTCAGGGTGTTTCATATGGGTTGGGATGAGAGGGTATGCAGGTATTTCAGGGTGTTTCATATAGGTTTGGATGAGAGGGTATGCAGGTATTTCAGGGTGTTTCATATGGGTTGGGATGATATTTCATGGTATTTTATATGAGATGAAATTGTGTGCTATGCAGGTATTTCATGGTAATTAATATGGCCATGTTGTTATTATTAGGTATGGACCAAACATCCTCCTTAACAGTGTAGAGGGGTACCAGAGACCATCCGTGTGGCACTGCCTCGAACGAGAGAAAGGAGAGAAAGAGGGAGGGGCAAAAGCTGAGGCCAGCGCCATCCGAGACTTTGACAACAGCGTTGTCAGCGGTTTCCAGCTCGCCACCCTCTCTGGTCCAATGTGCGAGGAGCCCCTCATGGGCGTCTGCTTCTCTGTGGAGAGATGGGACATGAACTTCCCCACCCAGCGCACCCACCTGGACTCTGTGACTGAAGAAGACTCCAACTCCCTTGATGCATCTGTTTCCGAAAGCCCCGGTGAGGCTGCAGGTCACCCGGAGGCCTCAGGCAAGGCAGGGGGAGCGGGTGAGACGCCTTCCCATCCAGAGGGTGCCGTGGCTGGGGCGATCCAGGGGAGACGCAGGGCGGAGGTTGTGGCCGGGCTAGTGGACTGCTATGGGCCGTTCTCTGGCCAGCTCATAGCTGCTGTGAAGGAGGCTTGTCGGCACGCGTTCCAGGCCAAACCTCAGAGACTCATGGCTGCTATGTACACCTGTGAAATCATGGCTACAGCAGAGGTGTTAGGTAAGAGGCTTAGCAGTACACACACGGCAGAACACACGGACACGGCAGAACACACAGACACGGCAGAACACACAGACACGGCAGAACACACAGACACGGCAGAACACACAGACACGGCAGAACACACAGACACGGCAGAACACACAGACAAGGCAGAACACACGGCAGAACACACGGACACACGGCAGAACACACGGACACACGGCAGAACACACGGACACACGGCAGAACACACGGACACACGGCAGAACACACGGACACACGGCAGAACACACGGAGACACGGCAGAACACACGGCAGAACACACAGACACACGGCAGAACACACGGAGACACGGCAGAGCACACAGACACGGCAGAACACACGGACACAGGCAGAACACACAGACACGGCAGAACACACAGAGACACGGCAGAACACACAGACACGGTAGAACACACAGAGACACGGTAGAACACACACAGACACGGTAGAACACACAGACACGGTAGAACACACAGAGACACGGTAGAACACACAGAGACACGGCAGAACACAGAGACACGGCAGAACACACACACGATAGAACACACAGACAAGGCAGAACACACGGTCACACGGCAGAACACACGGTCACACGGCAGAACACACAGAGACACGGCAGAACACACGGACACACAATATAACACATGGACACACACAATATAACACACTGACACACAATATAACACATGGACACACACACACAATATAACACACGGACACACAATATAACACAGACACACAATATTACACACGGACACAGACACAATATAACACACGGACACACACACACAATATAACACACACACACACACACACACACAATATAACACACAGACACACAATATAACACACAGACACACGGCAAAACACACGGCAGAACACACTGACACGGACACACAATGTAACACACGGACACACACTATAACACACGGACACACACACAATATAACACACGGACACACACTATAACACATGGACACACACACAATATAACACACGGACACACACACAATATAACACACGGACACACACACACACACACACAATATAACACAAGGACACACAATATAACACACGGACACACAATATAACACACAGACACACACACACAATATAACACACAGACACACAATATAACACACGGACACACAATATAACACACGGACACACAATATAACACACGGACACACAATATAACACACGGACACACAATATAACACACAGACACACAATATAACACAAGGACACACAATATAACACACGGACACACAATATAACACACAGACACACACACACAATATAACACACAGACACACAATATAACACACGGACACACAATATAACACACGGACACACAATATAACACACGGACACACAATATAACACACAGACACACAATATAACACATGGACACACACACACAATATAACACACGGACGCACAATGTAACACACGGACACACACTATAACACACGGACACTCACACGGACACACACACAATATAACACACGGACACACACACACACACAATATAACACATGGACACACAATATAACACATGGACACACAATATAACACACGGACACACAATATAACACACAGACACACAATATAACACATGGACACACAATATAACACATGGACACACAATATAACACATGGACACAATATAACACATGGACACACAATATAACACATGGACACACAATATAACACACAGACACACAATATAACACACAGACACACACACACACAATATAATACACACAATATAACACACAGACACACACACACACACGATAGAACACACGCTGGGCAAAACACAAACTAACCACTGAGATCTTAGGTAAATAGCTAAAACACAACACACACACCTTCAAATCTGCTTCTTCAATCTTTCCTGGAGGCATTACACACGGTCACACGGCAGAACACACAGAGACACGGCAGAACACACGGACACACAATATAACACATGGACACACACACACAATATAACACACTGACACACAATATAACACATGGACACACACACACAATATAACACACGGACACACAATATAACACACAGACACACAATATTACACACGGACACACACACAATATAACACACGGACACACACACACAATATAACACACACACACACACACAATATAACACACAGACACACAATATAACACACAGACACACGGCAAAACACACGGCAGAACACACTGACACGGACACACAATGTAACACACGGACACACACTATAACACACGGACACACACACAATATAACACACGGACACACACTATAACACATGGACACACACACAATATAACACACGGACACACACACACACACACACAATATAACACAAGGACACACAATATAACACACGGACACACAATATAACACACAGACACACACACACAATATAACACACAGACACACAATATAACACACGGACACACAATATAACACACGGACACACAATATAACACACGGACACACAATATAACACACAGACACACAATATAACACATGGACACACACACACAATATAACACACGGACACACAATGTAACACACGGACACACACTATAACACACGGACACTCACACGGACACACACACAATATAACACACGGACACACACACACACACAATATAACACATGGACACACAATATAACACATGGACACACAATATAACACATGGACACACAATATAACACATGGACACACAATATAACACACAGACACACAATATAACACACAGACACACACACACACAATATAATACACACAATATAACACACAGACACACACACACACACGATAGAACACACGCTGGGCAAAACACAAACTAACCACTGAGATCTTAGGTAAATAGCTAAAACACAACACACACACCTTCAAATCTGCTTCTTCAATCTTTCCTGGAGGCATTACTGCATTCTAAACCACACAGGAGGAGGTTGAGGGAATTATAGCAGCTTCTATTCAGATCTGCTTCTTCAATCTTTCCTGGAGGCATTACTGCATTCTAAACCACACAGGAGGAGGTTGAGGGAATTATAGCAGCTTCTATTCAGATCTGCTTCTTCAATCTTTCCTGGAGGCATTACTGCATTCTAAACCACACAGGAGGAGGTTGAGGGAATTATAGCAGCTTCTATTCAGATCTGCTTCTTCAATCTTTCCTGGAGGCATTACTGCATTCTAAACCACACAGGAGGAGGTTGAGGGAATTATAGCAGCTTCTATTCAGATCTGCTTCTTCAATCTTTCCTGGAGGCATTACTGCATTCTAAACCACACAGGAGGAGGTTGAGGGAATTATAGCAGCTTCTATTCAGATCTGCTTCTTCAATCTTTCCTGGAGGCATTACTGCATTCTAAACCACACAGGAGGAGGTTGAGGGAATTATAGCAGCTTCTATTCAGATACAAATGACTGTGATACAACTTGTCAGGACATTCAAGCCACAACATGACAACTAAACTACCAAGAATGTTACACCAGGTGGAGGGTGAGTTGCTGCACACAACTCCCATTGTAGTGTGATAGGAGTCCATTGGACTGGTATATTATCCCATCCCCGGTGTAGGAACACAGCTGTTAACTCGTCTACTGAAACACAGAGAAAAGATGATGGTACAGTATTGGTTGATATTTAAATAGCCATCACTAGCCGGCTACCACCCGGTTACTCAACCCCGCACCTTAGAGGCAGCTGCCCTATATACACTGGCCACTTTAATAATGGAACACTCGTCACTTTAATCATGATTACATAATGCTTTCCTCATCTCATATGTATGTACTATATTCTACTGTATTTAGTCAATGCCACTCCGACATTACTCGTCCTAATATTTATATATTTCTTAACTCCATTATTTTACTTTAGATTTGTGTGTATTATTGGGAATTGTTAGAAATTACTGCACTGTTGGAGCTAGAAACACAAACATTTCGCTACACTCACAATAACATCTGCTAAATGTGTGTATGTGGCCAATAAAATGTGATTTGACAACCCTCATTATTACTATCTATGGTCTAGAACTATTCTAATATTTGTCTTTGTAGTGTCAGTGATCAACTCTTGTTTTCTAAGTTGGTCCCAAATGGCACCCCATTCCCTGTATAGTGCACTACTTTTGGTCATCATTAAGATTCAAATGAGCCTTGCCCAACTTCTGTTACGGATAATCACTAAACCATATCTTAACAGCACGTTTAGCAGTCACATCCATTTACAGCCAGCCAAATCAGCACCAGAATTAAGTGTGTTATTATGAGCCCATTTCAGAAACAATATGACTTTTTACTCACCTCTGCAACGCTAGCATCCCTTTAAATGTGGCGTTTGTCAAGCTGTCCTACTAGCCTGTTGTGAATACCACTGCCTTCCACTCTATATACTGTTGTGAATACCACTGCCTTCCACTCTATATACTGTTGTGAATACCACTGCCTTCCACTCTATATACTGTTGTGAATACCACTGCCTTCCACTCTATATACTGTTGTGAATACCACTGCCTTCCACTCTATATACTGTTGTGAATACCACTGCCTTCCACTCTATATACTGTTGTGAAAACCACTGCCTTCCACTCTATATACTGTTGTGAATACCACTGCCTTCCACTCTATATACTGTTGTGAATACCACTGCCTTCCACTCTATATACTATTGTGAATACCACTGCCTTCCACTCTATATACTGTTGTGAATACCACTGCCTTCCACTCTATATACTGTTGTGAATACCACTGCCTTCCACTCTATATACTATTGTGAATACCACTGCCTTCCACTCTATATACCCCCATTAGGAGAACTTCATTTCATTAGTATCGATGTGATCCATATTTTAATTCCATGATGTATATTATAGTAGATGTTGGTTGCGTAACATTTAGTGTAGAAATAGACTTCATCAATACTTTCATTACATCGTGTCCATTATTTAGATCTAATCAATAGTTGGATAAGATCATGCATAAATAGATTGTATACATAGTTGGATTAGATTGACCACATCGATTCACACACACAATCATTTGATTAGATTGTATATAGCTGGCAACACTGTATACATGGTCAGAGTACACATTAAGCCACTTCTACTAATTATCGTGTGTGTGTGTCCAGGTCGTGTGTACGGGGTCCTGGGGAAGAGGGAGGGCCGAGTGTTACAGGAGGAGATGAAGGAGGGGACAGAGATGTTCATCATCAAGGCCGTCCTTCCTGTGGCCGAGAGCTTCGGATTCGCTGATGAGATACGCAAGAGAACCAGTGGATTGGCTAGTCCACAACTGGTCTTCAGCCACTGGGAGGTGAGGCGCGCTCACACATACACCCTGTCGTGTGCATCCTTGTGCAGACACACACACAGCAGGCATATAACTCACACACACGTGCACACACACACACACACACACACACACAGGCAAAAACACATGCAAGGCTCACTCCGTGGGGGGGTTGTGAGCTGCAACTCATCAGTCTGAAAACAGGTGCTTGTATTTTTAGCTCTTAATAATTTAATGTTTTTTCATGAATGAAGGAATAAAGGAAATCACAATGCTGAACTAGGATCCGTTTTTATTTCACCCTTGTCTCTAGAACTCATAGCCCTGTTTCCTATTATTTCCAGTATGAGGTGAATCCTAACTAGTCTCCCATTGACATCAATACATGACTTCTCTGACAATCTCTGGCTCATACTTATTATGCCCCTTTTATATACAGAAAAAGTCCCACTTCTTTACCACCTTCTGTATACCTTCTTGTTTTTGGGCAGGTAGCCTAGTGGTTAGAGCATTGGGCCAGTAACCAGCAGGTAGCCTAGTGGTTAGAGCATTGGGCCAGTAACCAGCAGGTAGCCTAGTGGTTAGAGCGTTGGGTCAGTAACCAGCAGGTAGCCTAGTGGTTAGAGCGTTGGGTCAGTAACCAGCAGGTAGCCTAGTGGTTAGAGCATTGGGCCAGTAACCAGCAGGTAGCCTAGTGGTTAGAGCGTTGGGCCAGTAACCAGCAGGTAGCCTAGTGGTTAGAGCATTGGGTCAGTAACCAGCAGGTAGCCTAGTGGTTAGAGCATTGGGCCAGTAACCAGCAGGTAGCCTAGTGGTTAGAGCATTGGGCCAGTAACCAGCAGGTAGCCTAGTGGTTAGAGCATTGGGCCAGTAACCAGCAGGTAGCCTAGTGGTTAGAGCGTTGGGTCAGTAACCAGCAGGTAGCCTAGTGGTTAGAGCATTGGGCCAGTAACCAGCAGGTAGCCTAGTGGTTAGAGCGTTGGGCCAGTAACCAGCAGGTAGCCTAGTGGTTAGAGCATTGGGTCAGTAACCAGCAGGTAGCCTAGTGGTTAGAGCATTGGGCCAGTAACCAGCAGGTAGCCTAGTGGTTAGAGTGTTGGGTCAGTAACCAGCAGGTAGCCTAGTGGTTAGAGCGTTGGGCCAGTAACCAGCAGGTAGCCTAGTGGTTAGAGCATTGGGCCAGTAACCAGCAGGTAGCCTAGTGGTTAGAGTGTTGGGTCAGTAACCAGCAGGTAGCCTAGTGGTTAGAGAGTTGGGTCAGTAACCAGCAGGTAGCCTAGTGGTTAGAGCATTGGGCCAGTAACCAGCAGGTAGCCTAGTGGTTAGAGTGTTGGGTCAGTAACCAGCAGGTAGCCTAGTGGTTAGAGAGTTGTGTCAGTAACCAGCAGGTAGCCTAGTGGTTAGAGCATTGGGCCAGTAACCAGCAGGTAGCCTAGTGGTTAGAGCATTGGGCCAGTAACCAACAGGTAGCCTAGTGGTTAGAGCGTTGGGCCAGTAACCAGCAGGTAGCCTAGTGGTGAGAGCATTGGGACAGTAACCAGCAGGTAGCCTAGTGGTTAGAGCATTGGGCCAGTAACCAGCAGGTAGCCTAGTGGTTAGAGCGTTGGGCCAGTAACCAACAAGTAGCCTAGTGGTTAGAGCGTTGGGCCAGTAACCAGCAGGTAGCCTAGTGGATAGAGCATTGGGACAGTAACCAGCAGGTAGCCTAGTGGTTAGCGCATTGGGCCAGTAACCAGCAGGTAGCCTAGTGGTTAGAGCGTTGGGCCAGTAACCAGCAGGTAGCCTAGTGGTTAGAGTGTTGGACCAGTAACCAGCAGGTAGCCTAGTGGTTAGAGCGTTGGGCCAGTAACCAGCAGGTAGCCTAGTGGTTAGAGTGTTGGGCCAGTAACCAGCAGGTAGCCTAGTGGTTAGAGTGTTGGGCCAGTAACCAGCAGGTAGCCTAGTGGTTAGAGTGTTGGACCAGTAACCAGCAGGTAGCCTAGTGGTTAGAGTGTTGGGCCAGTAACCAGCAGGTAGCCTAGTGGTTAGAGCGTTGGGCCAGTAACCAGCAGGTAGCCTAGTGGTTAGAGTGTTGGGTCAGTAACCAGCAGGTAGCCTAGTGGTTAGAGTGTTGGGTCAGTAACCAGCAGGTAGCCTAGTGGTTAGAGTGTTGGGCCAGTAGCCAGCAGGTAGCCTAGTGGTTAGAGTGTTGGGTCAGTAACCAGCAGGTAGCCTAGTGGTTAGAGTGTTGGGCCAGTAACCAGCAGGTAGCCTAGTGGTTAGAGTGTTGGACCAGTAACCAGCAGGTAGCCTGAAATAATTTCAGACCCCATTGTATCTTTGTCATGGGTATGTGTATTATGTGTTTCTTATTGTGTGTGTGTGTGTGTGTGTGTGTGTGTGTGTGTGTGTGTGTGTGCGTGCGCTCCTGTCTGTCTGGGGGTTTAAGTGGTTATTGTTCAAGGTCGGCTAATTTAATTGGCCGAGAGAGCCGGACATTGTTAATGAGCGTGTGCAGCCCGGTGTCTCTCACACACACACACACAAGCCTAGTGAACAGCTTTCTGGTCTGACCTGATGTCACACTGCCAGGAAGAAGAGACACCACACACACACACACAAGCCTAGTGAACAGCTTTCTGGTCTGACCTGATGTCACACTGCCAGGAAGAAGAGACACCACACACACACACACACACAAGCCTAGTGAACAGCTTTATGGTCTGACCTGATGTCACACTGTCAGGAAGAAGAGACACCACACACACACACACAAGCCTAGTGAACAGCTTTATGGTCTGACCTGATGTCACACTGCCAGGAAGAAGAGACACCACACACACACACACAAGCCTAGTGAACAGCTTTATGGTCTGACCTGATGTCACACTGCCAGGAAGAAGAGACACCACACACACACACACACAAGCCTAGTGAACAGCTTTATGGTCTGACCTGATGTCACACTGCCAGGAAGAAGAGACACCACACACACACACACAAGCCTAGTGAACAGCTTTATGGTCTGACCTGATGTCACACTGCCAGGAAGAAGAGACACCACACACACACACACAAGCCTAGTGAACAGCTTTATGGTCTGACCTGATGTCACACTGCCAGGAAGAAGAGACACCACACACACACACACAAGCCTAGTGAACAGCTTTATGGTCTGACCTGATGTCACACTGCCAGGAAGAAGAGACACCACACACACACACACAAGCCTAGTGAACAACTTTATGGTCTGACCTGATGTCACACTGCCAGGAAGAAGAGACACCACCACACACACACACAAGCCTAGTGAACAGCTTTATGGTCTGACCTGATGTCACACTGCCAGGAAGAAGAGACACCACACACACACACACACAAGCCTAGTGAACAGCTTTATGGTCTGACCTGATGTCACACTGCCAGGAAGAAGAGACACCACACACACACACACAAGCCTAGTGAACAGCTTTATGGTCTGACCTGATGTCACACTGCCAGGAAGAAGAGACACCACACACACACACACACAAGCCTAGTGAACAGCTTTATGGTCTGACCTGATGTCACACTGCCAGGAAGAAGAGACACCACACACACACACACAAGCCTAGTGAACAGCTTTATGGTCTGACCTGATGTCACACTGCCAGGAAGAAGAGACACCACACACACACACACAAGCCTAGTGAACAGCTTTATGGTCTGACCTGATGTCACACTGCCAGGAAGAAGAGACACCACACACACACACACAAGCCTAGTGAACAGCTTTATGGTCTGACCTGATGTCACACTGCCAGGAAGAAGAGACACCACACACACACACACAAGCCTAGTGAACAGCTTTATGGTCTGACCTGATGTCACACTGCCAGGAAGAAGAGACACCACACACACACAAGCCTAGTGAACAGCTTTATGGTCTGAC
>NW_022264662.1:10000-15000 GCF_002021735.2 Oncorhynchus kisutch
CCTACTGACAGACAGTCTTTTAACCCAACCAACGGGTTAATCTACAAGTGGGCAACCATGGGGCCTACTACTTTGGCCGGCCGCGCCCGGACCCACCTGTCCCGCGCGTATATGATGTGGAGTGCACACCCCTCCCTTCCCCCCCTTCGGCTTCCACGTGTCAGAGATGGAAGTGGATCAACCGACTCAAAAATTAGCCAAACACAAGGTACGCAACTCGATGGTTTTGCCTGATCCTACGCCGAGTATACCCATAACAGACCAGCTGGATTTGACTAGACATGGGTTAATTTGGAATTAGGATCCTGGAAGGGAATAACTCCTAATTACACACATGATTGAAAACATCCAGGACCAAAGACTGACGAACACTGAAGTAAATACATAGACAACATGGAGCTAAAAAAGAAGGATCCGAAAGAGAGTAAACTCCTAGGTTGCACTATGCTTTCCACTTCCGTTGACATAGCGGACCTAGACATCTTGACCATACCACTCGACATGGACACATGGCAACCAACCGAGGACCGGACCTGCATAAGGTACGCAACTCAAGGGTTTTGCCTGATCCTAAGTTGAGTTGACAGACCTACCTAAAACCTAACCTTAACCATTCGGAAACACTATACCTAACCCTAACCCTAACCCTAACCTTAACCACTCTAAAAACCCTTACCTAATCCTAAACCTAACCTTAACCCTAAACTTAACCATTTTTGAAAACCTATACCTAACCCTAACCCTAACCTTAACCACTCTAAAAAACTCTTACCTAACCCTAAACCTAACCTTAACCCTAACCTTAACCACTCTAAAAAACTCTTACCTAACCCTAAACCTAACCTTAACCCTAACCTTAACCATTTTTGAAAACCTATACCTAACCCTAAACCTAACCTTAACCACTCTAAAAACTATACCTAAACCTAAAACCTACTGACAGACAGTCTTTTAACCCAACCAACGGGTTAATCTACAAGTGGGCAACCATGGGGCCTACTACTTTGGCCGGCCGCGCCCGGACCCACCTGTCCCGCGCGTATATGATGTGGAGTGCACACCCCTCCCTTCCCCCCCTTCGGCTTCCACGTGTCAGAGATGGAAGTGGATCAACCGACTCAAAAATTAGCCAAACACAAGGTACGCAACTCGATGGTTTTGCCTGATCCTACGCCGAGTATACCCATAACAGACCAGCTGGATTTGACTAGACATGGGTTAATTTGGAATTAGGATCCTGGAAGGGAATAACTCCTAATTACACACATGATTGAAAACATCCAGGACCAAAGACTGACGAACACTGAAGTAAATACATAGACAACATGGAGCTAAAAAAGAAGGATCCGAAAGAGAGTAAACTCCTAGGTTGCACTATGCTTTCCACTTCCGTTGACATAGCGGACCTAGACATCTTGACCATACCACTCGACATGGACACATGGCAACCAACCGAGGACCGGACCTGCATAAGGTACGCAACTCAAGGGTTTTGCCTGATCCTAAGTTGAGTTGACAGACCTACCTAAAACCTAACCTTAACCATTCGGAAACACTATACCTAACCCTAACCCTAACCCTAACCTTAACCACTCTAAAAACCCTTACCTAATCCTAAACCTAACCTTAACCCTAAACTTAACCATTTTTGAAAACCTATACCTAACCCTAACCCTAACCTTAACCACTCTAAAAAACTCTTACCTAACCCTAAACCTAACCTTAACCCTAACCTTAACCATTTTTGAAAACCTATACCTAACCCTAAACCTAACCTTAACCACTCTAAAAACTATACCTAAACCTAAAACCTACTGACAGACAGTCTTTTAACCCAACCAACGGGTTAATCTACAAGTGGGCAACCATGGGGCCTACTACTTTGGCCGGCCGCGCCCGGACCCACCTGTCCCGCGCGTATATGATGTGGAGTGCACACCCCTCCCTTCCCCCCCTTCGGCTTCCACGTGTCAGAGATGGAAGTGGATCAACCGACTCAAAAATTAGCCAAACCTAAAATAGCTCTACCAAATCTCTGAAGGACATCACTCCTGAGACCTCCACCAACACACACCTTCCACCTGGGAAACAACTAGAACGACGGATAATTCAAGACCCACCCACTCCAAGCCTTCTCAACCAAGATTTTTTCATCAAAAGACCAAGAACTCATCAAAAGACCAAGAACTCTACAACCAGCCCCTGACCTTCAGATATACATCACCTCCTCCATTTTTTTCTACTTAGAGGCAACCCCCACCCTTCTTTTTCACCTAAGAACAAGATATCACCACCCTGACACAGTGGAAACAGACTCCTACCCTCCCACAGAAACCCGGATGACCGTATTTCCAACTCAGGAGCAAAAAGAAACAAAATTATAAAATAGGTCCACCCCACTCACACCTCTGCACCATACACAAACACAACCAAAAACCCAGGTAAGACCCCCACCCATAGGAGACCCACCCACACTACAAGCCTCAACCAGGAATGCCTGCTAAAACTGTACATCACAGGTACATACATGGGACAACCAAAAAAGGAACCGGACCCCCCCCCCCCCCCAGGCAAAAGTATCCCTCACGGGACAGGTTGCATCAACTCCGGAAGACACACATCACTGGAAACAGCATAAAAAAGTTTTTTCGGATCCATACACCCCATAATCCAAGTGGACTTGAACACAGCAAAACGGCCAAAACTACCGCATTTCCAGGAACCCAAGTGGACAGGAACGCGATCAATGCTATACCTCTCTTATAAGCGCCAACTAAAAAGATATAAACAGCACCATTCTCGACCAAAGAAAAAAGGAACACCCCCCTAGTAACCTTACCTGTAACTATCCCTCAATAAAGAAACAAAGTTCAAGCCCTCTAACACCACAAAAAGACCCAAAAACCACGGCTACTACTTCTCCCTGCACATCGCACCTTACTACATATGAGTAAACGTGACTCCACAAAAATCGGAGGAAAAAAGAACTCAACCACATTCAAAGACCTATAACCAGACCTATGGGCCACCTAGAACCCTAACTAAAAATTCTACAGGAACACACAGATGTCCACTCTACCCTCTACCTTTCCTGGACCCACAGAACCTCACCTTCTGGTATTTCTAACCCCAAATCTCCTACCAGAGCAGACCGCTCCCAACGCTAACACACAAGTCAATGGTGACACAAAGGTCAAACACAAACTTTTCACAGGAGGATCTATCATACTTCTACAAATCACAGGAACTCCACGTATGGCTCCTCTTGACCCCTAGGACTTCTAGTCTTACTAAAAATTCACCTGGCACCTCTCGGACACCCACAACCCAAACAGCACCCCAAAAGCAAAGTGCCTACTTCTCCTATACAAATCCCCATTGTAATCAACGACGGAGGCCTTCCCATCACATAACAGACTACTAGACGCCTCTCCCCAAAAATCCAAGCGATCTCATTGGACAAGCCAAAAACCATACCCCCCTCATCTCCTATAAAAGATGAGCATCCCTCAGCCTCACTAGCACTTTGCCCGAACACCTTTTGAAGAGACTTCACCTGGAAAGGATACAAGCTGGACCTCTACAACAGAACTGCACCCAAGATGACTACTCCAAATGAAGGACCAGACCCCAGCTCCATGCTACACCATGGATACATCTCACCTGGACCAAACCGCCAGCTGGTACTCCACACTCCCCACGAATATCCTTCTACTCCTTTTGAACAAAAACCCCTAAATAGCTTCATGCTACACCCCGAATCTTGACCACTCCGAGCCGCTTTTAAATCCTTGCGATTTCTTCCCTAATCTAGGTACTCCTACACCACGGAACCCACCCCCCAGAGAATCAACGCCCTTTTTGGCCTTTTTTCAACGGACCCTCATAGACCTCCAAGACCATCGAGCCTCAACTACACATATACCCACACACACACACCATTTCCCTTGGTCCAAATACGGCCTTTTTAACCGTACCACGACCAAGTGCACCTATTTTTTTGCACCTTTCCTTTCTCCTCCCTGCCACCTGATGAAGCCGAGTAAGGCAGAAACGCGTCGTGGCTGGGCTACCCCTAGATCCGTGTGATGCTGTAAGGAAGGCAGGTTCCACACGGACTTCGGGGGTATCTCCTTTTGGCTACCTATTTTCATTTGTACTTTTCTCTTACCCTTATTTTTAGTTTACACAGGGACACACTACAAACGAATGATCTACGAGACAACAAGGACCCCGGGCACTCTGATGGCAACTCAGAGCCCCTACTCCACCTACAAACCGGACCCATAAATTTCGACGGGGCATAGATAATCACTTAGACCCTCTACACCTTTTAAGAAGAGACGCTCAGAGGGGCCAGCCGAAAAAAGTTTCGACTGGCAACCTAGTCTCATTGTAGGAACGTCGACTTCGCCTAACATAACGTCTCTTTTTCAGGCTTCAACGAATGGCACAACAGGCTCCTACCCACTCCGAACACACAGGACAACCCGATCTCACCAACCCAAGATTAACTTACAACCAAAGACAAAGAACCCCCTAAAGAAAACAGCTTACCCCCACCATATCGGGGAACCCAGTGACCTGGTCATACCCTCTAAAGTTGACATAGGAACGGACTCCTTTTGGGCAACGCAAACCCTCCTAAAAACCTTCCCTCACATCCTACCCTGACCAGGGTGATGGACGGAACGGAGCAGAGACAGAGTGTTGAAGTGACCTCTGACCAGAGGGACTGACGGAACGGAGCAGAGGCAGAGTGTTGAAGTGACCTCTGACCAGAAGGATTGACGGAACGGAGCAGAGGCAGAGTGTTGAAGTGACCTCTGTACATGCCTTCCCATCCCATACCCTGTTCAGGTTGGTATTGAGTGTAAATCAGTAAGAACAGGTTCACACACCGTTACCACCTACCTCCACTACTTCCCAGCCAACACCACCTAACATAGGATTGCTGAACAGAACCACTGGATGAATCCCCCAGCTGGCAACTAGACCCA
>NW_022264662.1:20000-25203 GCF_002021735.2 Oncorhynchus kisutch
AACAGCACCATTCTCGACCAAAGAAAAAAGGAACACCCCCCTAGTAACCTTACCTGTAACTATCCCTCAATAAAGAAACAAAGTTCAAGCCCTCTAACACCACAAAAAGACCCAAAAACCACGGCTACTACTTCTCCCTGCACATCGCACCTTACTACATATGAGTAAACGTGACTCCACAAAAATCGGAGGAAAAAAGAACTCAACCACATTCAAAGACCTATAACCAGACCTATGGGCCACCTAGAACCCTAACTAAAAATTCTACAGGAACACACAGATGTCCACTCTACCCTCTACCTTTCCTGGACCCACAGAACCTCACCTTCTGGTATTTCTAACCCCAAATCTCCTACCAGAGCAGACCGCTCCCAACGCTAACACACAAGTCAATGGTGACACAAAGGTCAAACACAAACTTTTCACAGGAGGATCTATCATACTTCTACAAATCACAGGAACTCCACGTATGGCTCCTCTTGACCCCTAGGACTTCTAGTCTTACTAAAAATTCACCTGGCACCTCTCGGACACCCACAACCCAAACAGCACCCCAAAAGCAAAGTGCCTACTTCTCCTATACAAATCCCCATTGTAATCAACGACGGAGGCCTTCCCATCACATAACAGACTACTAGACGCCTCTCCCCAAAAATCCAAGCGATCTCATTGGACAAGCCAAAAACCATACCCCCCTCATCTCCTATAAAAGATGAGCATCCCTCAGCCTCACTAGCACTTTGCCCGAACACCTTTTGAAGAGACTTCACCTGGAAAGGATACAAGCTGGACCTCTACAACAGAACTGCACCCAAGATGACTACTCCAAATGAAGGACCAGACCCCAGCTCCATGCTACACCATGGATACATCTCACCTGGACCAAACCGCCAGCTGGTACTCCACACTCCCCACGAATATCCTTCTACTCCTTTTGAACAAAAACCCCTAAATAGCTTCATGCTACACCCCGAATCTTGACCACTCCGAGCCGCTTTTAAATCCTTGCGATTTCTTCCCTAATCTAGGTACTCCTACACCACGGAACCCACCCCCCAGAGAATCAACGCCCTTTTTGGCCTTTTTTCAACGGACCCTCATAGACCTCCAAGACCATCGAGCCTCAACTACACATATACCCACACACACACACCATTTCCCTTGGTCCAAATACGGCCTTTTTAACCGTACCACGACCAAGTGCACCTATTTTTTTGCACCTTTCCTTTCTCCTCCCTGCCACCTGATGAAGCCGAGTAAGGCAGAAACGCGTCGTGGCTGGGCTACCCCTAGATCCGTGTGATGCTGTAAGGAAGGCAGGTTCCACACGGACTTCGGGGGTATCTCCTTTTGGCTACCTATTTTCATTTGTACTTTTCTCTTACCCTTATTTTTAGTTTTACACAGGGACACACTACAAACGAATGATCTACGAGACAACAAGGACCCCGGGCACTCTGATGGCAACTCAGAGCCCCTACTCCACCTACAAACCGGACCCATAAATTTCGACGGGGCATAGATAATCACTTAGACCCTCTACACCTTTTAAGAAGAGACGCTCAGAGGGGCCAGCCGAAAAAAGTTTCGACTGGCAACCTAGTCTCATTGTAGGAACGTCGACTTCGCCTAACATAACGTCTCTTTTTCAGGCTTCAACGAATGGCACAACAGGCTCCTACCCACTCCGAACACACAGGACAACCCGATCTCACCAACCCAAGATTAACTTACAACCAAAGACAAAGAACCCCCTAAAGAAAACAGCTTACCCCCACCATATCGGGGAACCCAGTGACCTGGTCATACCCTCTAAAGTTGACATAGGAACGGACTCCTTTTGGGCAACGCAAACCCTCCTAAAAACCTTCCCTCACATCCTACCCTGACCAGGGTGATGGACGGAACGGAGCAGAGACAGAGTGTTGAAGTGACCTCTGACCAGAGGGACTGACGGAACGGAGCAGAGGCAGAGTGTTGAAGTGACCTCTGACCAGAAGGATTGACGGAACGGAGCAGAGGCAGAGTGTTGAAGTGACCTCTGTACATGCCTTCCCATCCCATACCCTGTTCAGTTGGTATTGAGTGTAAATCAGTAAGAACAGGTTCACACACCCGTTACCACCTACCTCCACTACTTCCCAGCCAACACCACCTAACATAGGATTGCTGAACAGAACCACTGGATGAATCCCCCAGCTGGCAACTAGACCCACAGCTAATCCCACCCCATGGATCTCCGGGACCCCCTAGGACACCAAACCTCTCAAAACATTTGAAAGAAGTAACGCACAGAGGGGCCAGCCGTAAAAAAGTCTGACCGGCAACCTAGTCTCATCATAGGAACGTCGACTTCGCCTCACACAGAGTCCCCTTTTCAGGCTTCTACAAATGGCACAACAGGTTCCCACCACTACAAATCCAACCACACAGGGCAACCCGATCTCACAAACCCAAGACCAAAAAAGAAACCCTTCTAAAAAAGCGGCCAAACCCCCACCATACCAGAGGACCCAGAGACCCGGTCATACCCTCATAAGGTTGACATAGGGAAGGCTCCTTTTGGGCAACACGAACCCTCCTAACCTTCCACACATCATACCTGACCTGGGTGATTGAGGGAACGGAGCAGAGGCAGAGTGTTAAGGTGGCCTCTGACTTTTCATCTCCATCCCATACCCCAGACCCTGGGTGGTATGGAATGATAATCAGCAGGAAACAGGTTATCACTCTACACCAACTTCCTTCACCCCAACAGTAGCTATCCATTCTTGGACCCTGACCCTGACTCCTAAAAATCCTCAAGGACTCCTCGGTACACTGCCACCCCTAAAAAACCACAAACAAGGACCAAAGAATCTCACCGGGACCCACGGATCAAGAATGGACCTCCCAAACCCCTCAAGGACCAAACAACACCACTTCCCACGGGAACCATGCCTAAAGAACTCTCCTAGAAGCGTATCCACCCAACCAAATACCTGATGACCTACCCCCACCATACAACTCACCCAGCTACCGAGTGGCTACTCGCATCATAAATAGACTCCAATCCAAAAACGACTCCCTCTCCACACACCCATCCTAGCCTTCAAAAAGGAACATAAAACCTTAAGGATTCCTTGGTCAACAGCTACTTCCAAAAATAAAAACCACAACGCAGACAATCAAAAGAATCTCACCGAGACTCACGGACCATGGATGGACCCCCCTAAAAAAAACCTCCAGGACCAACACCACTACCACGGGCTGGACCACCACTGAGTCTTCCAGCACAGCGGAGGAACATCTGGACATACACTGCACCCACACCTTACACACCCCACATCCCATACAAAAGACAGGGGGTCATTAAGACCAAAAAAAACAGACCTCCAATAGCACCATAGAGTTACCATGACCATGGAACTCTCAATATAACTTTCCTTTAGCTACTCTACTAGCGACCATAGAGTTACCATGACCATGGACTCTCAATAAAACTTTCCTTCAGCCACCTTACTAGCACTATAGAGTTACCGTGACCACGGACTCTCACAAATATATTTACCTTAGTCACTTTACTTAGACATTATTAAAAGAAATAAAAAATAAAAAATAAAAAAAAATAATTAAAAAAAAATTAAATAAAAATTTTAAAAAAATGGGGATATTATATATGGACATATATATATTAATATTTACCTTTTTTTTGTTTCTGGAAGTAGGGGTTACCCATGACCATGGACCCTTGACGGAAAGAAAACAATAAAATAGAACACAAATAGACCAAACTTTAACAAAAATAACCTTCACCAACCTACCATACTTCCAAAAAATATTTTGGGAAGAAACCCACCAGCACCCCCAACGGACGAGGAACCTTTTTCTCCAACTACTCTGGGGACCCCCGACCTTGGCGACTCCCCCGCAGCGAGCAAACCCTAAGCAAATCGCCCTTCCATACACCAAGCAAGAAGACAGGAGGATATGGATAGACCGGACTCCTTCGGACCTCTCGGGGTTCTGTTGGCAGACCAATCGGCTCAACCCCTCCCAGCCCCCTTACACACGGGAGACTCACTTAACAGCGCTGGAGACGACTATCTACCCCAGTTTAGAATTGGATTGGCAGTATGTTCAGTAGCGCGTTGGGTGGTCCTAGCCGGGTTGGGGGCAGTTAGAAGTCCTCGAAAGAGGGGCTTTTGGTTCATGCGCTGCGGCTGGAGGACTCGCGTCGGCCGTGTATCCCTGGGTGCCCAGATAATGTCTGGCGGAGAATTGGATCCCACAGAATAATTTCCCCATGGGGGGATCCCTTACCCCCCGCCGTACTTAGCCTGGACAACCAATCCACTTTTTTTGACCTGGACTACGAACAAATTCACTGTCTAGGAAGGATATACCTCTGGAAACGTTACGATCCTGGAAGGGAGTACTCCACTGGTCACTATCACCCAAAACCACTGAATTACCTACGACTGAGATGGTGGGGATGGAACACCCCAATTAACTTCTACTACTGCCGGACGTTTCATACGTAAGCCAGAGAAGGTTTGCCGGTTTCTAAACCCTCCATACACCTACCGAAACACAGGACGAAACTCCAAGGGCGGATGCATGACAACCGTATAGAGGGGCTCGCCTTCTGGGTTTTTTGTCTGCTCAAACCACTGGTAGTTTAAAGACTGACTACTTGACAGGGACACATGGCAACCGACTGAGGTCCGGACCTGCACAAGGTACGCAACTCGATGGTTTTTGCCTGATCCTACGCCGAGTTTTACCCATACAGACCAGCTGGATTTGACTAACATGGGTTAATTTGGAATTAGGATCCTGGAAGGGAATAACTCCTAATTACACACATGATTGAAAACATCCAGGACAAAGACTGACGAACACTGAAGTAAATACATAGACAACATGGAGCTAAAAAAGAAGGATCCGAAAGAGAGTAAACTCCTAGGTTGCACTATGCTTTCCACTTCCGTTGACATAGCGGACCTATACATCTTGACCATACCACTCGCCATGGACACATGGCAACCAACCGAGACCGGACCTGCATAAGGTACGCAACTCAAGGGTTTTGCCTGATCCTAAGTTGAGTTTAGACGACCTACCTAAAACCTAACCTTAACCATTCCGGAAACCAGCTATAACCTAACCCCTAACCCTAACCTTAACCACTCTAAAAACCCTTACCTAATCCTAAACCTAA
>NW_022264663.1:0-25155 GCF_002021735.2 Oncorhynchus kisutch
AGTGGCTGAGAGCAGAGTGGCGCAGCGGAAGCGTGCTGGGCCCATAACCCAGAGGTCGATGGATCGAAACCATCCTCTGCTAAACCTTTCTTTTAGATTTTAAGTGCGAACAAAAAAAAAATTAAAAAAATGTCTTTCGTCTCATGGCTGTCTCATTGCCATTAACATTGTTTTTTTCTGTCTTCTAACAGTTTGTACTAGGTTGCAGACTGTTACACAGTGCCCCAGTGGCCTAAGACACTGGCCTCCTAAGCCATGGATTGTGAGTTCTAGTCTTTTCTGAAGTGGCTGAGAGCAGAGTGGCGCAGCGGAAGCGTGCTGGGCCCATAACCCAGAGGTCGATGGATCGAAACCATCCTCTGCTAACCAGATTTTTTTTTTAATGAAACGCAAGCAGAAATTAGAAAGCTAAATTGAATTTGCGTCTCTCAGTGCTATCCAGTACACATTATTTTTACTGCTTCTCAGTTCGTACTGTTTGCAGAAGAAACAGTGCCCCAGTGGCCTAAGACACTGGCCTCCTAAGCCATGGATTGTGAGTTCTAGTCTTTTCTGAAGTGGCTGAGAGCAGAGTGGCGCAGCGGAAGCGTGCTGGGCCCATAACCCAGAGGTCGATGGATCGAAACCATCCTCTGCTAAACAGTTTCTTTTTAGATTTTAAGTGCGAACAAAAAAATAAAAAAATTTGTCGTTTCATGGCATGTCTCATTGCCATTATACATTTGTTTTTAACCTCTTCCAACAGTTTGTATAGGTCATACTGTTTACAACAGTACCCCAGTGGCCTAAGACACTGGCCTCCTAAGCCATGGATTGTGAGTTCTAGTTCTTTTCTGAAGTGGCTGAGAGCAGAGTGGCGCAGCGGAAGCGTGCTGGGCCCATAACCCAGAGGTCGATGGATCGAAACCATCCTCTGCTACCAGATTTTTTTTTAATGAAACGCAAGCAGAAATTAGAAAGCTAAATTGAATTTGCGTCTCTCAGTGCTATCCATACATTGTTTTTACTGCTTCTATCATTTCGTACTGTTTGCAGAAGGTAAACAGTGCCCCAGTGGCCTAAGACACTGGCCTCCTAAGCCATGGATTGTGGGTTCTAGTCTTTTCTGGTGGCTGGAGCAGAGTGGCGCAGCGGAAGCGTGCTGGGCCCATAACCCAGAGGTCGATGGATCGAAACCATCCTCTGCTAACCAGATTTTTTTTTTTTGAAACGCAAGCAGAATTAGAAAGCTAAATTGAATTTGCGTCTCTCAGTGCTATCCAGTACACATTTTTTTTACTGCTTCTATCAGTTCGTACTGTTTGCAGAAGGTAAACAGTGCCCCAGTGGCCTAAGACACTGGCCTCCTAAGCCATGGATTGTGAGTTCTAGTCTTTTCTGAAGTGGCTGAGAGCAGAGTGGCGCAGCGGAAGCGTGCTGGGCCCATAACCCAGAGGTCGATGGATCGAAACCATCCTCTGCTAACCAGTTTCTTTTTAGATTTTAAGTGCGAACAAAAAAAACAAAAAAAATTGTCGTTTCATGGCATGTCTCATCTATCCATTATACTTTGTTTTTACCTCTTCCAACAGTTGTATAGTCATACTGTTTACCAGTACCCCAGTGGCCTAAGACACTGGCCTCCTAAGCCATGGATTGTGAGTTCTAGTCTTTCTGAAGTGGCTGAGAGCAGAGTGGCGCAGCGGAAGCGTGCTGGGCCCATAACCCGAGGTCGATGGATCGAAACCATCCTCTGCTAAACAGTTTTCTTTAGATTTTAAGTGCGAACAAAAAAAACAAAAAAATTTGTCGTTTCATGGCATGTCTCATTGCCATTATACATTTGTTTTTTACCTCTTCCAACAGTTTGTATAGGTCATACTGTTTACACAGTACCCCAGTGGCCTAAGACACTGGCCTCCTAAGCCATGGATTGTGAGTTCTAGTCTTTTCTGAAGTGGCTGAGAGCAGAGTGGCGCAGCGGAAGCGTGCTGGGCCCATAACCCAGAGGTCGATGGATCGAAACCATCCTCTGCTAACCAGATTTTTTTTAATGAAACGCAAGCAGAAATTAGAAAGCTAAATTGAATTTGCGTCTCTCAGTGCTATCCAGTACACATTATTTTTACTGCTTCTATCAGTTCGTACTGTTTGCAGAAGGTAACAGTGCCCCAGTGGCCTAAGACACTGGCCTCCTAAGCCATGGATTGTGAGTTCTAGTCTTTTCTGAAGTGGCTGAGAGCAGAGTGGCGCAGCGGAAGCGTGCTGGGCCCATAACCCAGAGGTCGATGGATCGAAACCATCCTCTGCTAACCAGATTTTTTTTTAATGAAACGCAAGCAGAAATTAGAAAGCTAAATTTCATTGCGTCTCTCAGTGCTATCCAGTACACATTGTTTTTACTGCTTCTATCAGTTCGTACTGTTTGCAGAAGGTAAACAGTGCCCCAGTGGCCTAAGATAAGCACTGGCCTCCTAAGCCATGGATTGTGGGTTCAAGTCTTTCTGGGTGGATGGAAGCAGAGTGGCGCAGCGGAAGCGTGCTGGGCCCATAACCCAGAGGTCGATGGATCGAAACCATCCTCTGCTAACCAGATTTTTTTTTTTATGAAACGCAAGCAGAAATTAGAAAGCTAAATTGAATTTGCGTCTCTCAGTGCTATCCAGTACACATTATTTTTACTGCTTCTATCAGTTCGTACTGTTTGCAGAAGGTAAACAGTGCCCCAGTGGCCTAAGACACTGGCCTCCTAAGCCATGGATTGTGAGTTCTAGTCTTTTCTGAAGTGGCTGAGAGCAGAGTGGCGCAGCGGAAGCGTGCTGGGCCCATAACCCAGAGGTCGATGGATCGAAACCATCCTCTGCTAACAGTTTCTTTTTAGATTTTAAGTGCGAACAAAAAAACAAAAAAAATTGTCGTTTCATGGCATGTCTCATTGCCATTATACATTTGTTTTACCTCTTCCAACAGTTTGTATAGGTCATACTGTTTACACAGTACCCCAGTGGCCTAAGACACTGGCCTCCTAAGCCATGGATTGTGAGTTCTAGTCTTTTCTGAAGTGGCTGAGAGCAGAGTGGCGCAGCGGAAGCGTGCTGGGCCCATAACCCAGAGGTCGATGGATCGAAACCATCCTCTGCTAACCAGATTTTTTTTTTTATGAAACGCAAGCAGAAATTAGAAAGCTAAATTTCATTTGCGTCTCTCAGTGCTATCCAGTACACATTATTTTTACTGCTTCTATCAGTTCGTACTGTTTGCAGAAGGTAAACAGTGCCCCAGTGGCCTAATGACACTGGCCTCCTAAGCCATGGATTGTGAGTTCTAGTCTTTTCTGGTGGCTGGAAGCAGAGTGGCGCAGCGGAAGCGTGCTGGGCCCATAACCCAGAGGTCGATGGATCGAAACCATCCTCTGCTAACCAGATTTTTTTTTTAAATGAAACGCAAGCAGAAATTAGAAAGCTAAATTGAATTTGCGTCTCTCAGTGCTATCCAGTACACATTATTTTTACTGCTTCTATCAGTTCGTACTGTTTGCAGAAGGTAAACAGTGCCCCAGTGGCCTAAGACACTGGCCTCCTAAGCCATGGATTGTGAGTTCTAGTCTTTTCTGAAGTGGCTGAGAGCAGAGTGGCGCAGCGGAAGCGTGCTGGGCCCATAACCCAGAGGTCGATGGATCGAAACCATCCTCTGCTAAACAGTTTCTTTTTAGATTTTAAGTGCGAACAAAAAAAACAAAAAAAAATTGTCGTTTCATGGCATGTCTCATTGCCATTATACATTTGTTTTTACCTCTTCCAACAGTTTGTATAGGTCATACTGTTTACACAGTACCCCAGTGGCCTAAGACACTGGCCTCCTAAGCCATGGATTGTGAGTTCTAGTCTTTTCTGAAGTGGCTGAGAGCAGAGTGGCGCAGCGGAAGCGTGCTGGGCCCATAACCCAGAGGTCGATGGATCGAAACCATCCTCTGCTAACCAGATTTTTTTTTTTTTGAACGCAAGCAGAAATTAGAAAGCTAAATTTCATTTGCGTCTCTCAGTGCTATCCAGTACACATTGTTTTTACTGCTTCTATCAGTTCGTACTGTTTGCAGAAGGTAAACAGTGCCCCAGTGGCCTAATGATACACTGGCCTCCTAAGCCATGGATTGTGAGTTCTAGTCTTTTCTGGGTGGCTGGAGCAGAGTGGCGCAGCGGAAGCGTGCTGGGCCCATAACCCAGAGGTCGATGGATCGAAACCATCCTCTGCTAACCAGATTTTTTTTTTAATGAAACGCAAGCAGAAATTAGAAAGCTAAATTGAATTTGCGTCTCTCAGTGCTATCCAGTACACATTATTTTTACTGCTTCTATCAGTTCGTACTGTTTGCAGAAGGTAAACAGTGCCCCAGTGGCCTAAGACACTGGCCTCCTAAGCCATGGATTGTGAGTTCTAGTCTTTTCTGAAGTGGCTGAGAGCAGAGTGGCGCAGCGGAAGCGTGCTGGGCCCATAACCCAGAGGTCGATGGATCGAAACCATCCTCTGCTAACAGTTTCTTTTTAGATTTTAAGTGCGAACAAAAAAAACAAAAAAAATTGTCGTTTCATGGCATGTCTCATTGCCATTATACATTTGTTTTTACCTCTTCCAACAGTTTGTATAGGTCATACTGTTTACACAGTACCCCAGTGGCCTAAGACACTGGCCTCCTAAGCCATGGATTGTGAGTTCTAGTCTTTTCTGAAGTGGCTGAGAGCAGAGTGGCGCAGCGGAAGCGTGCTGGGCCCATAACCCAGAGGTCGATGGATCGAAACCATCCTCTGCTAACCAGATTTTTTTTTTAATGAAACGCAAGCAGAAATTAGAAAGCTAATTGAATTTGCGTCTCTCAGTGCTATCCAGTACACATTATTTTTACTGCTTCTATCAGTTCGTACTGTTTGCAGAAGGTAAACAGTGCCCCAGTGGCCTAAGATAACACTGGCCTCCTAAGCCATGGATTGTGAGTTCTAGTCTTTTCTGGGTGGCTGGAAGCAGAGTGGCGCAGCGGAAGCGTGCTGGGCCCATAACCCAGAGGTCGATGGATCGAAACCATCCTCTGCTAACCAGATTTTTTTTTATGAAACGCAAGCAGAAATTAGAAAGCTAAATTGAATTTGCGTCTCTCAGTGCTATCCAGTACACATTATTTTTACTGCTTCTATCAGTTCGTACTGTTTGCAGAAGGTAAACAGTGCCCCAGTGGCCTAAGACACTGGCCTCCTAAGCCATGGATTGTGAGTTCTAGTCTTTTCTGAAGTGGCTGAGAGCAGAGTGGCGCAGCGGAAGCGTGCTGGGCCCATAACCCAGAGGTCGATGGATCGAAACCATCCTCTGCTAAACAGTTTCTTTTTAGATTTTAAGTGCGAACAAAAAAAACAAAAAAAATTGTCGTTTCATGGCATGTCTCATTGCCATTATACATTTGTTTTTACCTCTTCCAACAGTTTGTATAGGTCATACTGTTTACACAGTACCCCAGTGGCCTAAGACACTGGCCTCCTAAGCCATGGATTGTGAGTTCTAGTCTTTTCTGAAGTGGCTGAGAGCAGAGTGGCGCAGCGGAAGCGTGCTGGGCCCATAACCCAGAGGTCGATGGATCGAAACCATCCTCTGCTAACCAGATTTTTTTTTAATGAAACGCAAGCAGAAATTAGAAAGCTAAATTGAATTTGCGTCTCTCAGTGCTATCCAGTACACATTATTTTTACTGCTTCTATCAGTTCGTACTGTTTGCAGAAGGTAAACAGTGCCCCAGTGGCCTAATGATAGGCACTGGCCTCCTAAGCCAGGGATTGTGGGTTCTAGTCTCTGGGGTGGATGGAAGCAGAGTGGCGCAGCGGAAGCGTGCTGGGCCCATAACCCAGAGGTCGATGGATCGAAACCATCCTCTGCTAAACAGTTTCTTTTTAGATTTTAAGTGCGAACAAAAAAACAAAAAAAATTGTCGTTTCATGGCATGTCTCATTGCCATTATACATTTGTTTTTACCTCTTCCAACAGTTTGTATAGGTCATACTGTTTACACAGTACCCCAGTGGCCTAAGACACTGGCCTCCTAAGCCATGGATTGTGAGTTCTAGTCTTTTCTGAAGTGGCTGAGAGCAGAGTGGCGCAGCGGAAGCGTGCTGGGCCCATAACCCAGAGGTCGATGGATCGAAACCATCCTCTGCTAACCAGATTTTTTTTTTAATGAAACGCAAGCAGAAATTAGAAAGCTAAATTGAATTTGCGTCTCTCAGTGCTATCCAGTACACATTATTTTTACTGCTTCTATCAGTTCGTACTGTTTGCAGAAGGTAAACAGTGCCCCAGTGGCCTAAGACACTGGCCTCCTAAGCCATGGATTGTGAGTTCTAGTCTTTTCTGAAGTGGCTGAGAGCAGAGTGGCGCAGCGGAAGCGTGCTGGGCCCATAACCCAGAGGTCGATGGATCGAAACCATCCTCTGCTAAACAGTTTCTTTTTAGATTTTAAGTGCGAACAAAAAAAACTAAAAAAATTGTCGTTTCATGGCATGTCTCATTGCCATTATACATTTGTTTTTACCTCTTCCAACAGTTTGTATAGGTCATACTGTTTACACAGTACCCCAGTGGCCTAAGACACTGGCCTCCTAAGCCATGGATTGTGAGTTCTAGTCTTTTCTGAAGTGGCTGAGAGCAGAGTGGCGCAGCGGAAGCGTGCTGGGCCCATAACCCAGAGGTCGATGGATCGAAACCATCCTCTGCTAACCAGATTTTTTTTTTAATGAAACGCAAGCAGAAATTAGAAAGCTAAATTGAATTTGCGTCTCTCAGTGCTATCCAGTACACATTGTTTTTACTGCTTCTATCAGTTCGTACTGTTTGCAGAAGGTAAACAGTGCCCCAGTGGCCTAATGACACTGGCCTCCTAAGCCATGGATTGTGGTTCAAGTCTTTTCTGGGTGGATGGAAGCAGAGTGGCGCAGCGGAAGCGTGCTGGGCCCATAACCCAGAGGTCGATGGATCGAAACCATCCTCTGCTAACCAGATTTTTTTTTTATGAAACGCAAGCAGAAATTAGAAAGCTAAATTGAATTTGCGTCTCTCAGTGCTATCCAGTACACATTATTTTTACTGCTTCTATCAGTTCGTACTGTTTGCAGAAGGTAAACAGTGCCCCAGTGGCCTAAGACACTGGCCTCCTAAGCCATGGATTGTGAGTTCTAGTCTTTTCTGAAGTGGCTGAGAGCAGAGTGGCGCAGCGGAAGCGTGCTGGGCCCATAACCCAGAGGTCGATGGATCGAAACCATCCTCTGCTAAACAGTTTCTTTTTAGATTTTAAGTGCGAACAAAAAAAACAAAAAAAATTGTCGTTTCATGGCATGTCTCATTGCCATTATACATTTGTTTTTACTCTTCCAACAGTTTGTATAGGTCATACTGTTTACACAGTACCCCAGTGGCCTAAGACACTGGCCTCCTAAGCCATGGATTGTGAGTTCTAGTCTTTTCTGAAGTGGCTGAGAGCAGAGTGGCGCAGCGGAAGCGTGCTGGGCCCATAACCCAGAGGTCGATGGATCGAAACCATCCTCTGCTAAACAGTTTCTTTTTAGATTTTAAGTGCGAACAAAAAAAACAAAAAAATTGTCGTTTCATGGCATGTCTCATTGCCATTATACATTTGTTTTTACCTCTTCCAACAGTTTGTATAGGTCATACTGTTTACACAGTACCCCAGTGGCCTAAGACACTGGCCTCCTAAGCCATGGATTGTGAGTTCTAGTCTTTTCTGAAGTGGCTGAGAGCAGAGTGGCGCAGCGGAAGCGTGCTGGGCCCATAACCCAGAGGTCGATGGATCGAAACCATCCTCTGCTAACCAGATTTTTTTTAATGAAACGCAAGCAGAAATTAGAAAGCTAAATTGAATTTGCGTCTCTCAGTGCTATCCAGTACACATTATTTTTACTGCTTCTATCAGTTCGTACTGTTTGCAGAAGGTAAACAGTGCCCCAGTGGCCTAAGACACTGGCCTCCTAAGCCATGGATTGTGAGTTCTAGTCTTTTCTGAAGTGGCTGAGAGCAGAGTGGCGCAGCGGAAGCGTGCTGGGCCCATAACCCAGAGGTCGATGGATCGAAACCATCCTCTGCTAACCAGATTTTTTTTTAATGAAACGCAAGCAGAAATTAGAAAGCTAAATTTCATTTGCGTCTCTCAGTGCTATCCAGTACACATTGTTTTTACTGCTTCTATCAGTTCGTACTGTTTGCAGAAGGTAAACAGTGCCCCAGTGGCCTAAGACACTGGCCTCCTAAGCCATGGATTGTGAGTTCTAGTCTTTTCTGGGTGGCTGGAAGCAGAGTGGCGCAGCGGAAGCGTGCTGGGCCCATAACCCAGAGGTCGATGGATCGAAACCATCCTCTGCTAACCAGATTTTTTTTTTATGAAACGCAAGCAGAAATTAGAAAGCTAAATTGAATTTGCGTCTCTCAGTGCTATCCAGTACACATTATTTTTACTGCTTCTATCAGTTCGTACTGTTTGCAGAAGGTAAACAGTGCCCCAGTGGCCTAAGACACTGGCCTCCTAAGCCATGGATTGTGAGTTCTAGTCTTTTCTGAAGTGGCTGAGAGCAGAGTGGCGCAGCGGAAGCGTGCTGGGCCCATAACCCAGAGGTCGATGGATCGAAACCATCCTCTGCTAACCAGATTTTTTTTTTAATGAAACGCAAGCAGAAATTAGAAAGCTAAATTGAATTTGCGTCTCTCAGTGCTATCCAGTACACATTATTTTTACTGCTTCTATCAGTTCGTACTGTTTGCAGAAGGTAAACAGTGCCCCAGTGGCCTAAGACACTGGCCTCCTAAGCCATGGATTGTGAGTTCTAGTCTTTTCTGAAGTGGCTGAGAGCAGAGTGGCGCAGCGGAAGCGTGCTGGGCCCATAACCCAGAGGTCGATGGATCGAAACCATCCTCTGCTAAACAGTTTCTTTTTAGATTTTAAGTGCGAACAAAAAAAACAAAAAAAATTGTCGTTTCATGGCATGTCTCATTGCCATTATACATTTGTTTTTACCTCTTCCAACAGTTTGTATAGGTCATACTGTTTACACAGTACCCCAGTGGCCTAAGACACTGGCCTCCTAAGCCATGGATTGTGAGTTCTAGTCTTTTCTGAAGTGGCTGAGAGCAGAGTGGCGCAGCGGAAGCGTGCTGGGCCCATAACCCAGAGGTCGATGGATCGAAACCATCCTCTGCTAACCAGATTTTTTTTTTAATGAAACGCAAGCAGAAATTAGAAAGCTAAATTGAATTTGCGTCTCTCAGTGCTATCCAGTACACATTATTTTTACTGCTTCTATCAGTTCGTACTGTTTGCAGAAGGTAAACAGTGCCCCAGTGGCCTAAGACACTGGCCTCCTAAGCCATGGATTGTGAGTTCTAGTCTTTT
Source organism: Oncorhynchus kisutch (assembly GCF_002021735.2). Lineage (NCBI taxonomy): Eukaryota > Metazoa > Chordata > Actinopteri > Salmoniformes > Salmonidae > Oncorhynchus > Oncorhynchus kisutch. The sequence continues at coordinate 9,413 of NW_022264663.1, forward strand.
CTGAAGTGGCTGAGAGCAGAGTGGCGCAGCGGAAGCGTGCTGGGCCCATAACCCAGAGGTCGATGGATCGAAACCATCCTCTGCTAAACAGTTTCTTTTTAGATTTTAAGTGCGAACAAAAAAACTAAAAAAATTGTCGTTTCATGGCATGTCTCATTGCCATTATACATTTGTTTTTACCTCTTCCAACAGTTTGTATAGGTCATACTGTTTACACAGTACCCCAGTGGCCTAAGACACTGGCCTCCTAAGCCATGGATTGTGAGTTCTAGTCTTTTCTGAAGTGGCTGAGAGCAGAGTGGCGCAGCGGAAGCGTGCTGGGCCCATAACCCAGAGGTCGATGGATCGAAACCATCCTCTGCTAACCAGATTTTTTTTTTAATGAAACGCAAGCAGAAATTAGAAAGCTAAATTGAATTTGCGTCTCTCAGTGCTATCCAGTACACATTATTTTTACTGCTTCTATCAGTTCGTACTGTTTGCAGAAGGTAAACAGTGCCCCAGTGGCCTAATGATAAGCACTGGCCTCCTAAGCCATGGATTGTGAGTTCTAGTCTTTTCTGGGTGGCTGGAGCAGAGTGGCGCAGCGGAAGCGTGCTGGGCCCATAACCCAGAGGTCGATGGATCGAAACCATCCTCTGCTAACCAGATTTTTTTTTTTATGAAACGCAAGCAGAAATTAGAAAGCTAAATTGAATTTGCGTCTCTCAGTGCTATCCAGTACACATTATTTTTACTGCTTCTATCAGTTCGTACTGTTTGCAGAAGGTAAACAGTGCCCCAGTGGCCTAAGACACTGGCCTCCTAAGCCATGGATTGTGAGTTCTAGTCTTTTCTGAAGTGGCTGAGAGCAGAGTGGCGCAGCGGAAGCGTGCTGGGCCCATAACCCAGAGGTCGATGGATCGAAACCATCCTCTGCTAAACAGTTTCTTTTTTAGATTTTAAGTGCGAACAAAAAAAACAAAAAAATTGTCGTTTCATGGCATGTCTCATTGCCATTATACATTTGTTTTTACCTCTTCCAACAGTTTGTATAGGTCATACTGTTTACACAGTACCCCAGTGGCCTAAGACACTGGCCTCCTAAGCCATGGATTGTGAGTTCTAGTCTTTTCTGAAGTGGCTGAGAGCAGAGTGGCGCAGCGGAAGCGTGCTGGGCCCATAACCCAGAGGTCGATGGATCGAAACCATCCTCTGCTAAACAGTTTCTTTTTAGATTTTAAGTGCGAACAAAAAAAAAAAAAAATTGTCGTTTCATGGCATGTCTCATTGCCATTATACATTTGTTTTTACCTCTTCCAACAGTTTGTATAGGTCATACTGTTTACACAGTACCCCAGTGGCCTAAGACACTGGCCTCCTAAGCCATGGATTGTGAGTTCTAGTCTTTTCTGAAGTGGCTGAGAGCAGAGTGGCGCAGCGGAAGCGTGCTGGGCCCATAACCCAGAGGTCGATGGATCGAAACCATCCTCTGCTAACCAGATTTTTTTTAATGAAACGCAAGCAGAAATTAGAAAGCTAAATTGAATTTGCGTCTCTCAGTGCTATCCAGTACACATTATTTTTACTGCTTCTATCAGTTCGTACTGTTTGCAGAAGGTAAACAGTGCCCCAGTGGCCTAAGACACTGGCCTCCTAAGCCATGGATTGTGAGTTCTAGTCTTTTCTGAAGTGGCTGAGAGCAGAGTGGCGCAGCGGAAGCGTGCTGGGCCCATAACCCAGAGGTCGATGGATCGAAACCATCCTCTGCTAACCAGATTTTTTTTTTAATGAAACGCAAGCAGAAATTAGAAAGCTAAATTTCATTTGCGTCTCTCAGTGCTATCCAGTACACATTGTTTTTACTGCTTCTATCAGTTCGTACTGTTTGCAGAAGGTAAACAGTGCCCCAGTGGCCTAAGATAACACTGGCCTCCTAAGCCATGGATTGTGAGTTCTAGTCTTTTCTGGGTGGCTGGAAGCAGAGTGGCGCAGCGGAAGCGTGCTGGGCCCATAACCCAGAGGTCGATGGATCGAAACCATCCTCTGCTAACCAGATTTTTTTTTTATGAAACGCAAGCAGAAATTAGAAAGCTAAATTGAATTTGCGTCTCTCAGTGCTATCCAGTACACATTATTTTTACTGCTTCTATCAGTTCGTACTGTTTGCAGAAGGTAAACAGTGCCCCAGTGGCCTAAGACACTGGCCTCCTAAGCCATGGATTGTGAGTTCTAGTCTTTTCTGAAGTGGCTGAGAGCAGAGTGGCGCAGCGGAAGCGTGCTGGGCCCATAACCCAGAGGTCGATGGATCGAAACCATCCTCTGCTAACCAGATTTTTTTTTTAATGAAACGCAAGCAGAAATTAGAAAGCTAAATTGAATTTGCGTCTCTCAGTGCTATCCAGTACACATTATTTTTACTGCTTCTATCAGTTCGTACTGTTTGCAGAAGGTAAACAGTGCCCCAGTGGCCTAAGACACTGGCCTCCTAAGCCATGGATTGTGAGTTCTAGTCTTTTCTGAAGTGGCTGAGAGCAGAGTGGCGCAGCGGAAGCGTGCTGGGCCCATAACCCAGAGGTCGATGGATCGAAACCATCCTCTGCTAAACAGTTTCTTTTTAGATTTTAAGTGCGAACAAAAAAAACAAAAAAAATTGTCGTTTCATGGCATGTCTCATTGCCATTATACATTTGTTTTTACCTCTTCCAACAGTTTGTATAGGTCATACTGTTTACACAGTACCCCAGTGGCCTAAGACACTGGCCTCCTAAGCCATGGATTGTGAGTTCTAGTCTTTTCTGAAGTGGCTGAGAGCAGAGTGGCGCAGCGGAAGCGTGCTGGGCCCATAACCCAGAGGTCGATGGATCGAAACCATCCTCTGCTAACCAGATTTTTTTTTTTATGAAACGCAAGCAGAAATTAGAAAGCTAAATTTCATTTGCGTCTCTCAGTGCTATCCAGTACACATTGTTTTTACTGCTTCTATCAGTTCGTACTGTTTGCAGAAGGTAAACAGTGCCCCAGTGGCCTAAGATAAGCACTGGCCTCCTAAGCCATGGATTGTGAGTTCTAGTCTTTTCTGAAGTGGCTGAGAGCAGAGTGGCGCAGCGGAAGCGTGCTGGGCCCATAACCCAGAGGTCGATGGATCGAAACCATCCTCTGCTAACCAGATTTTTTTTTTTATGAAACGCAAGCAGAAATTAGAAAGCTAAATTGAATTTGCGTCTCTCAGTGCTATCCAGTACACATTATTTTTACTGCTTCTATCAGTTCGTACTGTTTGCAGAAGGTAAACAGTGCCCCAGTGGCCTAAGACACTGGCCTCCTAAGCCATGGATTGTGAGTTCTAGTCTTTTCTGAAGTGGCTGAGAGCAGAGTGGCGCAGCGGAAGCGTGCTGGGCCCATAACCCAGAGGTCGATGGATCGAAACCATCCTCTGCTAAACAGTTTCTTTTTAGATTTTAAGTGCGAACAAAAAAAACAAAAAAAATTGTCGTTTCATGGCATGTCTCATTGCCATTATACATTTGTTTTTACCTCTTCCAACAGTTTGTATAGGTCATACTGTTTACACAGTACCCCAGTGGCCTAAGACACTGGCCTCCTAAGCCATGGATTGTGAGTTCTAGTCTTTTCTGAAGTGGCTGAGAGCAGAGTGGCGCAGCGGAAGCGTGCTGGGCCCATAACCCAGAGGTCGATGGATCGAAACCATCCTCTGCTAACCAGATTTTTTTTTTATGAAACGCAAGCAGAAATTAGAAAGCTAAATTGAATTTGCGTCTCTCAGTGCTATCCAGTACACATTATTTTTACTGCTTCTATCAGTTCGTACTGTTTGCAGAAGGTAAACAGTGCCCCAGTGGCCTAAGACACTGGCCTCCTAAGCCATGGATTGTGAGTTCTAGTCTTTTCTGGGTGGCTGGAGCAGAGTGGCGCAGCGGAAGCGTGCTGGGCCCATAACCCAGAGGTCGATGGATCGAAACCATCCTCTGCTAACCAGATTTTTTTTTTTATGAAACGCAAGCAGAAATTAGAAAGCTAAATTGAATTTGCGTCTCTCAGTGCTATCCAGTACACATTATTTTTACTGCTTCTATCAGTTCGTACTGTTTGCAGAAGGTAAACAGTGCCCCAGTGGCCTAAGACACTGGCCTCCTAAGCCATGGATTGTGAGTTCTAGTCTTTTCTGAAGTGGCTGAGAGCAGAGTGGCGCAGCGGAAGCGTGCTGGGCCCATAACCCAGAGGTCGATGGATCGAAACCATCCTCTGCTAAACAGTTTCTTTTTAGATTTTAAGTGCGAACAAAAAAACAAAAAAAATTGTCGTTTCATGGCATGTCTCATTGCCATTATACATTTGTTTTTACCTCTTCCAACAGTTTGTATAGGTCATACTGTTTACACAGTACCCCAGTGGCCTAAGACACTGGCCTCCTAAGCCATGGATTGTGAGTTCTAGTCTTTTCTGAAGTGGCTGAGAGCAGAGTGGCGCAGCGGAAGCGTGCTGGGCCCATAACCCAGAGGTCGATGGATCGAAACCATCCTCTGCTAACCAGATTTTTTTTTTAATGAAACGCAAGCAGAAATTAGAAAGCTAAATTGAATTTGCGTCTCTCAGTGCTATCCAGTACACATTATTTTTACTGCTTCTATCAGTTCGTACTGTTTGCAGAAGGTAAACAGTGCCCCAGTGGCCTAAGACACTGGCCTCCTAAGCCATGGATTGTGAGTTCTAGTCTTTCTGGGGTGGCTGGAGCAGAGTGGCGCAGCGGAAGCGTGCTGGGCCCATAACCCAGAGGTCGATGGATCGAAACCATCCTCTGCTAAACAGTTTCTTTTTAGATTTTAAGTGCGAACAAAAAAACAAAAAAATTGTCGTTTCATGGCATGTCTCATTGCCATTATACATTTGTTTTTACCTCTTCCAACAGTTTGTATAGGTCATACTGTTTACACAGTACCCCAGTGGCCTAAGACACTGGCCTCCTAAGCCATGGATTGTGAGTTCTAGTCTTTTCTGAAGTGGCTGAGAGCAGAGTGGCGCAGCGGAAGCGTGCTGGGCCCATAACCCAGAGGTCGATGGATCGAAACCATCCTCTGCTAACCAGATTTTTTTTTAATGAAACGCAAGCAGAAATTAGAAAGCTAAATTGAATTTGCGTCTCTCAGTGCTATCCAGTACACATTATTTTTACTGCTTCTATCAGTTCGTACTGTTTGCAGAAGGTAAACAGTGCCCCAGTGGCCTAAGACACTGGCCTCCTAAGCCATGGATTGTGAGTTCTAGTCTTTTCTGAAGTGGCTGAGAGCAGAGTGGCGCAGCGGAAGCGTGCTGGGCCCATAACCCAGAGGTCGATGGATCGAAACCATCCTCTGCTAAACAGTTTCTTTTTAGATTTTAAGTGCGAACAAAAAAACTAAAAAAATTGTCGTTTCATGGCATGTCTCATTGCCATTATACATTTGTTTTTACCTCTTCCAACAGTTTGTATAGGTCATACTGTTTACACAGTACCCCAGTGGCCTAAGACACTGGCCTCCTAAGCCATGGATTGTGAGTTCTAGTCTTTTCTGAAGTGGCTGAGAGCAGAGTGGCGCAGCGGAAGCGTGCTGGGCCCATAACCCAGAGGTCGATGGATCGAAACCATCCTCTGCTAACCAGATTTTTTTTTAATGAAACGCAAGCAGAAATTAGAAAGCTAAATTCATTTGCGTCTCTCAGTGCTATCCAGTACACATTGTTTTTACTGCTTCTATCAGTTCGTACTGTTTGCAGAAGGTAAACAGTGCCCCAGTGGCCTAAGACACTGGCCTCCTAAGCCATGGATTGTGAGTTCTAGTCTTTTCTGGGTGGATGGAGCAGAGTGGCGCAGCGGAAGCGTGCTGGGCCCATAACCCAGAGGTCGATGGATCGAAACCATCCTCTGCTAACCAGATTTTTTTTTTATGAAACGCAAGCAGAAATTAGAAAGCTAAATTGAATTTGCGTCTCTCAGTGCTATCCAGTACACATTATTTTTACTGCTTCTATCAGTTCGTACTGTTTGCAGAAGGTAAACAGTGCCCCAGTGGCCTAAGACACTGGCCTCCTAAGCCATGGATTGTGAGTTCTAGTCTTTTCTGAAGTGGCTGAGAGCAGAGTGGCGCAGCGGAAGCGTGCTGGGCCCATAACCCAGAGGTCGATGGATCGAAACCATCCTCTGCTAAACAGTTTCTTTTTAGATTTAAAGTGCGAACAAAAAAAACAAAAAAAAATTGTCGTTTCATGGCATGTCTCATTGCCATTATACATTTGTTTTTACCTCTTCCAACAGTTTGTATAGGTCATACTGTTTACACAGTACCCCAGTGGCCTAAGACACTGGCCTCCTAAGCCATGGATTGTGAGTTCTAGTCTTTTCTGAAGTGGCTGAGAGCAGAGTGGCGCAGCGGAAGCGTGCTGGGCCCATAACCCAGAGGTCGATGGATCGAAACCATCCTCTGCTAACCAGATTTTTTTTTAATGAAACGCAAGCAGAAATTAGAAAGCTAAATTGAATTTGCGTCTCTCAGTGCTATCCAGTACACATTATTTTTACTGCTTCTATCAGTTCGTACTGTTTGCAGAAGGTAAACAGTGCCCCAGTGGCCTAAGACACTGGCCTCCTAAGCCATGGATTGTGAGTTCTAGTCTTTTCTGAAGTGGCTGAGAGCAGAGTGGCGCAGCGGAAGCGTGCTGGGCCCATAACCCAGAGGTCGATGGATCGAAACCATCCTCTGCTAACCAGATTTTTTTTTTAATGAAACGCAAGCAGAAATTAGAAAGCTAAATTTCATTTGCGTCTCTCAGTGCTATCCAGTACACATTGTTTTTACTGCTTCTATCAGTTCGTACTGTTTGCAGAAGGTAAACAGTGCCCCAGTGGCCTAAGACACTGGCCTCCTAAGCCATGGATTGTGAGTTCTAGTCTTTCTGGGTGGCTGAGAGCAGAGTGGCGCAGCGGAAGCGTGCTGGGCCCATAACCCAGAGGTCGATGGATCGAAACCATCCTCTGCTAACCAGATTTTTTTTTTTATGAAACGCAAGCAAAATTAGAAAGCTAAATTGAATTTGCGTCTCTCAGTGCTATCCAGTACACATTATTTTTACTTACTGCTTCTATCAGTTCGTACTGTTTGCAGAAGGTAAACAGTGCCCCAGTGGCCTAAGACACTGGCCTCCTAAGCCATGGATTGTGAGTTCTAGTCTTTTCTGAAGTGGCTGAGAGCAGAGTGGCGCAGCGGAAGCGTGCTGGGCCCATAACCCAGAGGTCGATGGATCGAAACCATCCTCTGCTAAACAGTTTCTTTTTAGATTTTAAGTGCGAACAAAAAAAACAAAAAAATTGTCGTTTCATGGCATGTCTCATTGCCATTATACATTTGTTTTTACCTCTTCCAACAGTTTGTATAGGTCATACTGTTTACACAGTACCCCAGTGGCCTAAGACACTGGCCTCCTAAGCCATGGATTGTGAGTTCTAGTCTTTTCTGAAGTGGCTGAGAGCAGAGTGGCGCAGCGGAAGCGTGCTGGGCCCATAACCCAGAGGTCGATGGATCGAAACCATCCTCTGCTAACCAGATTTTTTTTTAATGAAACGCAAGCAGAAATTAGAAAGCTAAATTGAATTTGCGTCTCTCAGTGCTATCCAGTACACATTATTTTTACTGCTTCTATCAGTTCGTACTGTTTGCAGAAGGTAAACAGTGCCCCAGTGGCCTAATGACACTGGCCTCCTAAGCCAGGGATTGTGGGTTCTAGTCTTTTCTGAAGTGGATGGAAGCAGAGTGGCGCAGCGGAAGCGTGCTGGGCCCATAACCCAGAGGTCGATGGATCGAAACCATCCTCTGCTAAACAGTTTCTTTTTAGATTTTAAGTGCGAACAAAAAAAACAAAAAAATTGTCGTTTCATGGCATGTCTCATTGCCATTATACATTTGTTTTTACCTCTTCCAACAGTTTGTATAGGTCATACTGTTTACACAGTACCCCAGTGGCCTAAGACACTGGCCTCCTAAGCCATGGATTGTGAGTTCTAGTCTTTTCTGAAGTGGCTGAGAGCAGAGTGGCGCAGCGGAAGCGTGCTGGGCCCATAACCCAGAGGTCGATGGATCGAAACCATCCTCTGCTAACCAGATTTTTTTTTTATGAAACGCAAGCAGAAATTAGAAAGCTAAATTGAATTTGCGTCTCTCAGTGCTATCCAGTACACATTATTTTTACTGCTTCTATCAGTTCGTACTGTTTGCAGAAGGTAAACAGTGCCCCAGTGGCCTAAGACACTGGCCTCCTAAGCCATGGATTGTGAGTTCTAGTCTTTTCTGAAGTGGCTGAGAGCAGAGTGGCGCAGCGGAAGCGTGCTGGGCCCATAACCCAGAGGTCGATGGATCGAAACCATCCTCTGCTAAACAGTTTCTTTTTAGATTTTAAGTGCGAACAAAAAAACAAAAAAATTGTCGTTTCATGGCATGTCTCATTGCCATTATACATTTGTTTTTACCTCTTCCAACAGTTTGTATAGGTCATACTGTTTACACAGTACCCCAGTGGCCTAAGACACTGGCCTCCTAAGCCATGGATTGTGAGTTCTAGTCTTTTCTGAAGTGGCTGAGAGCAGAGTGGCGCAGCGGAAGCGTGCTGGGCCCATAACCCAGAGGTCGATGGATCGAAACCATCCTCTGCTAACCAGATTTTTTTTAATGAAACGCAAGCAGAAATTAGAAAGCTAAATTGAATTTGCGTCTCTCAGTGCTATCCAGTACACATTATTTTTACTGCTTCTATCAGTTCGTACTGTTTGCAGAAGGTAAACAGTGCCCCAGTGGCCTAAGACACTGGCCTCCTAAGCCATGGATTGTGAGTTCTAGTCTTTTCTGAAGTGGCTGAGAGCAGAGTGGCGCAGCGGAAGCGTGCTGGGCCCATAACCCAGAGGTCGATGGATCGAAACCATCCTCTGCTAAACAGTTTCTTTTTAGATTTTAAGTGCGAACAAAAAAACAAAAAAATTGTCGTTTCATGGCATGTCTCATTGCCATTATACATTTGTTTTTACCTCTTCCAACAGTTTGTATAGGTCATACTGTTTACACAGTACCCCAGTGGCCTAAGACACTGGCCTCCTAAGCCATGGATTGTGAGTTCTAGTCTTTTCTGAAGTGGCTGAGAGCAGAGTGGCGCAGCGGAAGCGTGCTGGGCCCATAACCCAGAGGTCGATGGATCGAAACCATCCTCTGCTAACCAGATTTTTTTTTTTATGAAACGCAAGCAGAAATTAGAAAGCTAAATTTCATTTGCGTCTCTCAGTGCTATCCAGTACACATTGTTTTTACTGCTTCTATCAGTTCGTACTGTTTGCAGAAGGTAAACAGTGCCCCAGTGGCCTAAGACACTGGCCTCCTAAGCCATGGATTGTGGTTCTAGTCTTTTCTGGGTGGCTGAAGCAGAGTGGCGCAGCGGAAGCGTGCTGGGCCCATAACCCAGAGGTCGATGGATCGAAACCATCCTCTGCTAACCAGATTTTTTTTTTTATGAAACGCAAGCAGAAATTAGAAAGCTAAATTGAATTTGCGTCTCTCAGTGCTATCCAGTACACATTATTTTTACTGCTTCTATCAGTTCGTACTGTTTGCAGAAGGTAACAGTGCCCCAGTGGCCTAAGACACTGGCCTCCTAAGCCATGGATTGTGAGTTCTAGTCTTTTCTGAAGTGGCTGAGAGCAGAGTGGCGCAGCGGAAGCGTGCTGGGCCCATAACCCAGAGGTCGATGGATCGAAACCATCCTCTGCTAAACAGTTTCTTTTTAGATTTTAAGTGCGAACAAAAAAAACAAAAAAATTGTCGTTTCATGGCATGTCTCATTGCCATTATACATTTGTTTTTACCTCTTCCAACAGTTTGTATAGGTCATACTGTTTACACAGTACCCCAGTGGCCTAAGACACTGGCCTCCTAAGCCATGGATTGTGAGTTCTAGTCTTTTCTGAAGTGGCTGAGAGCAGAGTGGCGCAGCGGAAGCGTGCTGGGCCCATAACCCAGAGGTCGATGGATCGAAACCATCCTCTGCTAACCAGATTTTTTTTTTATGAAACGCAAGCAGAAATTAGAAAGCTAAATTGAATTTGCGTCTCTCAGTGCTATCCAGTACACATTATTTTTACTGCTTCTATCAGTTCGTACTGTTTGCAGAAGGTAAACAGTGCCCCAGTGGCCTAAGACACTGGCCTCCTAAGCCATGGATTGTGAGTTCTAGTCTTTTCTGAAGTGGCTGAGAGCAGAGTGGCGCAGCGGAAGCGTGCTGGGCCCATAACCCAGAGGTCGATGGATCGAAACCATCCTCTGCTAAACATTTCTTTTTAGATTTTAGTGCGAACAAAAAAAACTAAAAAAATTGTCGTTTCATGGCATGTCTCATTGCCATTATACATTTGTTTTTACCTCTTCCAACAGTTTGTATAGGTCATACTGTTTACACAGTACCCCAGTGGCCTAAGACACTGGCCTCCTAAGCCATGGATTGTGAGTTCTAGTCTTTTCTGAAGTGGCTGAGAGCAGAGTGGCGCAGCGGAAGCGTGCTGGGCCCATAACCCAGAGGTCGATGGATCGAAACCATCCTCTGCTAAACAGTTTCTTTTTAGATTTTAAGTGCGAACAAAAAAACAAAAAAATTGTCGTTTCATGGCATGTCTCATTGCCATTATACATTTGTTTTTACCTCTTCCAACAGTTTGTATAGGTCATACTGTTTACACAGTACCCCAGTGGCCTAAGACACTGGCCTCCTAAGCCATGGATTGTGAGTTCTAGTCTTTTCTGAAGTGGCTGAGAGCAGAGTGGCGCAGCGGAAGCGTGCTGGGCCCATAACCCAGAGGTCGATGGATCGAAACCATCCTCTGCTAACCAGATTTTTTTTAATGAAACGCAAGCAGAAATTAGAAAGCTAAATTGAATTTGCGTCTCTCAGTGCTATCCAGTACACATTATTTTACTGCTTCTATCAGTTCGTACTGTTTGCAGAAGGTAAACAGTGCCCCAGTGGCCTAAGACACTGGCCTCCTAAGCCATGGATTGTGAGTTCTAGTCTTTTCTGAAGTGGCTGAGAGCAGAGTGGCGCAGCGGAAGCGTGCTGGGCCCATAACCCAGAGGTCGATGGATCGAAACCATCCTCTGCTAAACAGTTTTTTTTAGATTTTAAGTGCGAACAAAAAAAACTAAAAAATTGTCGTTTCATGGCATGTCTCATTGCCATTATACATTTGTTTTTACCTCTTCCAACAGTTTGTATAGGTCATACTGTTTACACAGTACCCCAGTGGCCTAAGACACTGGCCTCCTAAGCCATGGATTGTGAGTTCTAGTCTTTTCTGAAGTGGCTGAGAGCAGAGTGGCGCAGCGGAAGCGTGCTGGGCCCATAACCCAGAGGTCGATGGATCGAAACCATCCTCTGCTAACCAGATTTTTTTTTTATGAAACGCAAGCAGAAATTAGAAAGCTAAATTGAATTTGCGTCTCTCAGTGCTATCCAGTACACATTGTTTTTACTGCTTCTATCAGTTCGTACTGTTTGCAGAAGGTAAACAGTGCCCCAGTGGCCTAATGGACACTGGCCTCCTAAGCCATGGATTGTGAGTTCTAGTCTTTTCTGGGTGGCTGAGAGCAGAGTGGCGCAGCGGAAGCGTGCTGGGCCCATAACCCAGAGGTCGATGGATCGAAACCATCCTCTGCTAACCAGATTTTTTTTTTTATGAAACGCAAGCAGAAATTAGAAAGCTAAATTGAATTTGCGTCTCTCAGTGCTATCCAGTACACATTATTTTTACTGCTTCTATCAGTTCGTACTGTTTGCAGAAGGTAAACAGTGCCCCAGTGGCCTAAGACACTGGCCTCCTAAGCCATGGATTGTGAGTTCTAGTCTTTTCTGAAGTGGCTGAGAGCAGAGTGGCGCAGCGGAAGCGTGCTGGGCCCATAACCCAGAGGTCGATGGATCGAAACCATCCTCTGCTAACAGTTTCTTTTTAGATTTTAAGTGCGAACAAAAAAACAAAAAAAATTGTCGTTTCATGGCATGTCTCATTGCCATTATACATTTGTTTTTACCTCTTCCAACAGTTTGTATAGGTCATACTGTTTACACAGTACCCCAGTGGCCTAAGACACTGGCCTCCTAAGCCATGGATTGTGAGTTCTAGTCTTTTCTGAAGTGGCTGAGAGCAGAGTGGCGCAGCGGAAGCGTGCTGGGCCCATAACCCAGAGGTCGATGGATCGAAACCATCCTCTGCTAACCAGATTTTTTTTTTTATGAAACGCAAGCAGAAATTAGAAAGCTAAATTGAATTTGCGTCTCTCAGTGCTATCCAGTACACATTGTTTTTACTGCTTCTATCAGTTCGTACTGTTTGCAGAAGGTAAACAGTGCCCCAGTGGGCCTAATGGATAAGGCACTGGCCTCCTAAGCCAGGATTGTGGGTTCAAGTCCCATCTGGGGGGATGGAAGTCAGAAGTGGCGCAGCGGAAGCGTGCTGGGCCATAACCCAGAGGTCGATGGATCGAAACCAACCTTCTGCTAAACAGTTTCTTTTTAGATTTTAAGTGCGAAACAAAAAAAACAAAAAAAATTGTCGTTTCATGGCATGTCTCATGCATTATACATTTGTTTTTACCTCTTCCAACAGTTTGTATAGGTCATACTGTTTACACAGTACCCCAGTGGCCTAAGACACTGGCCTCCTAAGCCATGGATTGTGAGTTCTAGTCTTTTCTGAAGTGGCTGAGAGCAGAGTGGCGCAGCGGAAGCGTGCTGGGCCCATAACCCAGAGGTCGATGGATCGAAACCATCCTCTGCTAACCAGATTTTTTTTTTTATGAAACGCAAGCAGAAATTAGAAAGCTAAATTGAATTTGCGTCTCTCAGTGCTATCCAGTACACATTATTTTACTGCTTCTATCAGTTCGTACTGTTTGCAGAAGTAAACAGTGCCCCAGTGGCCTAAGACACTGGCCTCCTAAGCATGGATTGTGAGTTCTAGTCTTTTCTGAAGTGGCTGAGAGCAGAGTGGCGCAGCGGAAGCGTGCTGGGCCCATAACCCAGAGGTCGATGGATAGAAACCATCCTCTGCTAACCAGATTATTTAAAAAAATGAAACGCAAGCAGAAATTAGAAAGCTAAATTTCATTTGCGTCTCTCAGTGCTATCCAGTACACATTATTTTTACTGCTTCTATCAGTTCGTACTGTTTGCAGAAGGTAAACAGTGCCCCAGTGGCCTAAGACACTGGCCTCCTAAGCCATGGATTGTGAGTTCTAGTCTTTTCTGAAGTGGCTGAGAGCAGAGTGGCGCAGCGGAAGCGTGCTGGGCCCATAACCCAGAGGTCGATGGATAGAAACCATCCTCTGCAACCAGATTATTTAAAAAAATGAAACGCAAGCAGAAATTAGAAAGCTAAATTTCATTTGCGTCTCTCAGTGCTATCCAGTACACATTGTTTTTACTGCTTCTATCAGTTCGTACTGTTTGCAGAAGGTAAACAGTGCCCCAGTGGCCTAATGGATAAGGCACTGGCCTCCTAAGCCAGGGATTGTGGTTCAAGTCCCATCTGGGGTGGATGGAAGCAGAGTGGCGCAGCGGAAGCGTGCTGGGCCCATAACCCAGAGGTCGATGGATCGAAACCAACCTCTGCTAAACAGTTTCTTTTTAGATTTTAAGTGCGAACAAAAAAAACTAAAAAATTGTCGTTTCATGGCATGTCTCATTGCCATTATACATTTGTTTTTACCTCTTCCAACAGTTTGTATAGGTCATACTGTTTACACAGTACCCCAGTGGCCTAAGACACTGGCCTCCTAAGCCATGGATTGTGAGTTCTAGTCTTTTCTGAAGTGGCTGAGAGCAGAGTGGCGCAGCGGAAGCGTGCTGGGCCCATAACCCAGAGGTCGATGGATCGAAACCATCCTCTGCTAAACAGTTTCTTTTAGATTTTAAGTGCGAACAAAAAAACAAAAAAATTGTCGTTTCATGGCATGTCTCATTGCCATTATACATTGTTTTTACCTCTTCCAACAGTTTGTATAGGTCATACTGTTTACACAGTACCCCAGTGGCCTAAGACACTGCCTCCTAAGCCATGGATTGTGAGTTCTAGTCTTTTCTGAAGTGGCTGAGAGCAGAGTGGCGCAGCGGAAGCGTGCTGGGCCCATAACCCAGAGGTCGATGGATCGAAACCATCCTCTGCTAAACAGTTTCTTTTTAGATTTTAGTGCGAACAAAAAAACAAAAAATTGTCGTTTCATGGCATGTCTCATTGCCATTATACATTTGTTTTTACCTCTTCCAACAGTTTGTATAGTCATACTGTTTACACAGTACCCCAGTGGCCTAAGACACTGGCCTCCTAAGCCATGGATTGTGAGTTCTAGTCTTTTCTGAAGTGGCTGAGAGCAGAGTGGCGCAGCGGAAGCGTGCTGGGCCCATAACCCAGAGGTCGATGGATCGAAACCATCCTCTGCTAACCAGATTTTTTTTTTATGAAACGCAAGCAGAAATTAGAAAGCTAAATTGAATCGTCTCTCAGTGCTATCCAGTACACATTATTTTTACTGCTTCTATCAGTTCGTACTGTTTGCAGAAGGTAAACAGTGCCCCAGTGGCCTAAGACACTGGCCTCCTAAGCCATGGATTGTGGGTTCTCGTTCTGAATCTGGTGAGAGCAGAGTGGCGCAGCGGAAGCGTGCTGGGCCCATAACCCAGAGGTCGATGGATCGAAACCATCCTCTGCTAAACAGTTCTTTTAGATTTTAAGTGCGACAAAAAAAAACAAAAAAATTGTCGTTTCATGGCATGTCTCATTGCCATTATACATTTGTTTTTACCTCTTCCAACATTTTGTATAGGTCATACTGTTTACACAGTACCCCAGTGGCCTAAGACACTGGCCTCCTAAGCCATGGATTGTGAGTTCTAGTCTTTCTGAAGTGGCTGAGAGCAGAGTGGCGCAGCGGAAGCGTGCTGGGCCCATAACCCAGAGTCGATGGATCGAAACCATCCTCTGCTAACCAGATTTTTTTTTATGAAACGCAAGCAGAAATTAGAAAGCTAAATTGAATTGCGTCTCTCAGTGCTATCCAGTACACATTATTTTTACTGCTTCTATCAGTTTCGTACTGTTTGCAGAAGGTAAACAGTGCCCCAGTGGCCTAAGACACTGGCCTCCTAAGCCATGGATTGTGAGTTCTAGTCTTTCTGAAGTGGCTGAGAGCAGAGTGGCGCAGCGGAAGCGTGCTGGGCCCATAACCCAGAGGTCGATGGATCGAAACCATCCTCTGCTAAACAGTTTCTTTTTAGATTTTAAGTGCGAACAAAAAAACAAAAAATTGTCGTTTCATTGCATGTCTCATTGCCATTATACATTTGTTTTTACCTCTTCCAACAGTTGTATAGGTCATACTGTTTTACACAGTACCCCAGTGGCCTAAGACACTGGCCTCCTAAGCCATGGATTGTGAGTTCTAGTCTTTTCTGAAGTGGCTGAGAGCAGAGTGGCGCAGCGGAAGCGTGCTGGGCCCATAACCCAGAGGTCGATGGATCGAAACCATCCTCTGCTAACCAGATTTTTTTTTAATGAAACGCAAGCAGAAATTAGAAAGCTAAATTGAATTGCGTCTCTCAGTGCTATCCAGTACACATTATTTTTACTGCTTCTATCAGTTCGTACTGTTTGCAGAAGGTAACCAGTGCCCCAGTGCCTAATGGATAAA
>NW_022264664.1:0-25144 GCF_002021735.2 Oncorhynchus kisutch
TAATGCACTGTGGAGCTATAAACATGAACATTTAGCTAGGTGTTAATGCACTGTTGGATCTGCTAAAACATGAACATTTAGCTAGGTATTAATGCACTGTTGGAGCTATAAACATGAACATTTAGCTAGGTGTTAATGCACTGTTGGAGCTATAAACATGAACATTTAGCTCATTTTAATGCACTGTGGAGCTATAAACATGAACATTTAGCTAGGTGTTAATGCACTGTTGGAGCTATAAACATGAACATTTAGCTGGTATAATGCACTGTGGAGCTATAAACATGAACATTAGCTGTGTTAATGCACTGTGGAGCTATAAACATGAACATTTAGCTAGGTGTTAATGCACTGTTGGAGCTATAAACATGAACATTTAGCTCATATTAATGCACTGTGGAGCTATAAACATGAACATTTAGCTAGGTGTTAATGCACTGTTGGAGCTATAAACATGAACATTTAGCTCATATTAATGCACTGTTGGAGCTATAAACATGAACATTTAGCTAGGTGTTAATGCACTGTTGGAGCTATAAACATGAACATTTAGCTAGGTTTAATGCACTGTTGGAGCTATAAACATGAACATTTAGCTAGGTGTTAATGCACTGTTGGAGCTATAAACATGAACATTTAGCTAGGTTAATGCACTGTTGGAGCTATAAACATGAACATTTAGCTCATATAATGCACTGTGGAGCTATAAACATGAACATTTAGCTAGGTGTTAATGCACTGTTGGAGCTATAAACATGAACATTTAGCTAGGTGTTAATGCACTGTTGGAGCTATAAACATGAACATTTAGCTCATATTAATGCACTGTGGAGCTATAAACATGAACATTTAGCTAGGTGTTAATGCACTGTGGAGCTATAAACATGAACATTTAGCTCATATTAATGCACTGTTGGAGCTATAAACATGAACATTTAGCTAGGTGTTAATGCACTGTTGGAGCTATAAACATGAACATTTAGCTCATATTAATGCACTGTGGGAGCTATAAACATGAACATTTAGCTCATGTTAATGCACTGTGGAGCTATAAACATGAACATTTAGCTAGGTGTTAATGCACTGTTGGAGCTATAAACATGAACATTTAGCTAGGTGTTAATGCACTGTGGAGCTATAAACATGAACATTTAGCTAGGTGTTAATGCACTGTTGGAGCTATAAACATGAACATTTAGCTCATATTAATGCACTGTGGAGCTATAAACATGAACATTTAGCTCATGTTAATGCACTGTGGAGCTATAAACATGAACATTTAGCTCATGTTAATGCACTGTGGAGCTATAAACATGAACATTTAGCTATATTAATGCACTGTTGGAGCTATAAACATGAACATTTAGCTAGGTGTTAATGCACTGTTGGAGCTATAAACATGAACATTTAGCTCATATTAATGCACTGTGGAGCTATAAACATGAACATTTAGCTAGGTGTTAATGCACTGTGGAGCTATAAACATGAACATTTAGCTCATTTAATGCACTGTGGAGCTATAAACATGAACATTTAGCTAGGGTTAATGCACTGTTGGAGCTATAAACATGAACATTTAGCTCATATTAATGCACTGTTGGAGCTATAAACATGAACATTTAGCTAGGTGTTAATGCACTGTTGGAGCTATAAACATGAACATTTAGCTCATATTAATGCACTGTGGAGCTATAAACATGAACATTTAGCTCATATTAATGCACTGTGGAGCTATAAACATGAACATTTAGCTAGGTGTTAATGCACTGTTGGAGCTATAAACATGAACATTTAGCTAGGTGTTAATGCACTGTTGGAGCTATAAACATGAACATTTAGCTCATGTTAATGCACTGTGGAGCTATAAACATGAACATTTAGCTCATGTTAATGCACTGTGGAGCTATAAACATGAACATTTAGCTCATATAATGCACTGTGGAGCTATAAACATGAACATTTAGCTAGGTGTTAATGCACTGTTGGAGCTATAAACATGAACATTTAGCTAGGTGTTAATGCACTGTTGGAGCATAAACTTTATTTAGTGTAATTAATTGGAGCTATAAACATGAACATTTAGCTCATGTTAATGCACTGTTGGAGCTATAAACATGAACATTTAGCTCATGTTAATGCACTGTTGGAGCTATAAACATGAACATTTAGCTCATATTAATGCACTGTTGGAGCTATAAACATGAACATTTAGCTATTAATGCACTGTTGGAGCTATAAACATGAACATTTAGCTCATATTAATGCACTGTGGAGCTATAAACATGAACATTTAGCTAGGTGTTAATGCACTGTTGGAGCTATAAACATGAACATTTAGCTCATATAATGCACTGTTGGAGCTATAAACATGAACATTTAGCTAGGTGTTAATGCACTGTTGGAGCTATAAACATGAACATTTAGCTCATATTAATGCACTGTGGAGCTATAAACATGAACATTTAGCTATATTAATGCACTGTGGAGCTATAAACATGAACATTTAGCTAGGTGTTAATGCACTGTTGGAGCTATAAACATGAACATTTAGCTAGGTGTTAATGCACTGTTGGAGCTATAAACATGAACATTTAGCTAGGTGTTAATGCACTGTTGGAGCTATAAACATGAACATTTAGCTCATATTAATGCACTGTGGAGCTATAAACATGAACATTTAGCTAGGTGTTAATGCACTGTTGGAGCTATAAACATGAACATTTAGCTAGGTGTTAATGCACTGTGGAGCTATAAACATGAACATTTAGCTCATATTAATGCACTGTTGGAGCTATAAACATGAACATTTAGCTAGGTGTAATGCACTGTTGGAGCTATAAACATGAACATTTAGCTAGGTGTTAATGCACTGTTGGAGCTATAAACATGAACATTTAGCTAGGTGTTAATGCACTGTTGGAGCTATAAACATGAACATTTAGCTATGTTAATGCACTGTTGGAGCTATAAACATGAACATTTAGCTCATATTAATGCACTGTTGGAGCTATAAACATGAACATTTAGCTAGGTGTTAATGCACTGTTGGAGCTATAAACATGAACATTTAGCTCATATTAATGCACTGTGGAGCTATAAACATGAACATTTAGCTAGGTGTTAATGCACTGTTGGAGCTATAAACATGAACATTAGCTCATATTAATGCACTGTTGGAGCTATAAACATGAACATTTAGCTATATTAATGCACTGTGGAGCTATAAACATGAACATTTAGCTCATATTAATGCACTGTGGAGCTATAAACATGAACATTTAGCTAGGTGTTAATGCACTGTTGGAGCTATAAACATGAACATTTAGCTCATATTAATGCACTGTGGAGCTATAAACATGAACATTTAGCTAGGTGTTAATGCACTGTTGGAGCTATAAACATGAACATTTAGCTAGGTGTTAATGCACTGTTGGAGCTATAAACATGAACATTTAGCTAATATTAATGCACTGTGGAGCTATAAACATGAACATTTAGCTAGGTGTTAATGCACTGTTGGAGCTATAAACATGAACATTTAGCTCATATTAATGCACTGTGGAGCTATAAACATGAACATTTAGCTAGGTGTTAATGCACTGTTGGAGCTATAAACATGAACATTTAGCTAGGTGTTAATGCACTGTTGGAGCTATAAACATGAACATTTAGCTAATGTGTTAAACACATGTTGGAGCTATAAACATGAACATTTAGCTAGGTGTTAATGCAATGCTGTTGGAGCTATAAACATGAACATTTAGCTCATATTAATGCACTGTGGAGCTATAAACATGAACATTTAGCTAGGTGTTAA
This sequence comes from Oncorhynchus kisutch, assembly GCF_002021735.2. Lineage (NCBI taxonomy): Eukaryota > Metazoa > Chordata > Actinopteri > Salmoniformes > Salmonidae > Oncorhynchus > Oncorhynchus kisutch. The sequence goes on from NW_022264664.1 coordinate 3,818, forward strand.
TGCACTGTTGGAGCTATAAACATGAACATTTAGCTCATATTAATGCACTGTTGGAGCTATAAACATGAACATTTAGCTAGGTGTTAATGCACTGTTGGAGCTATAAACATGAACATTTAGCTCATATTAATGCACTGTGGAGCTATAAACATGAACATTTAGCTCATATTAATGCACTGTGGAGCTATAAACATGAACATTTAGCTAGGTGTTAATGCACTGTTGGAGCTATAAACATGAACATTTAGCTAGGTATTAATGCACTGTTGGAGCTATAAACATGAACATTTAGCTAGGTGTTAATGCACTGTTGGAGCTATAAACATGAACATTTAGCTCATATTAATGCACTGTGGAGCTATAAACATGAACATTTAGCTCATATTAATGCACTGTGGAGCTATAAACATGAACATTTAGCTCATATTAATGCACTGTGGAGCTATAAACATGAACATTTAGCTCATATTAATGCACTGTGGAGCTATAAACATGAACATTTAGCTAGGTGTTAATGCACTGTTGGAGCTATAAACATGAACATTTAGCTCATATTAATGCACTGTGGAGCTATAAACATGAACATTTAGCTAGGTGTTAATGCACTGTTGGAGCTATAAACATGAACATTTAGCTCATATTAATGCACTGTGGAGCTATAAACATGAACATTTAGCTAGGTGTTAATGCACTGTTGGAGCTATAAACATGAACATTTAGCTCATATTAATGCACTGTGGAGCTATAAACATGAACATTTAGCTAGGTGTTAATGCACTGTTGGAGCTATAAACATGAACATTTAGCTAGGTGTTAATGCACTGTTGGAGCTATAAACATGAACATTTAGCTCATATTAATGCACTGTGGAGCTATAAACATGAACATTTAGCTAGGTGTTAATGCACTGTTGGAGCTATAAACATGAACATTTAGCTAGGTGTTAATGCACTGTTGGAGCTATAAACATGAACATTTAGCTCATATTAATGCACTGTGGAGCTATAAACATGAACATTTAGCTAGGTGTTAATGCACTGTTGGAGCTATAAACATGAACATTTAGCTTCATATTAATGCACTGTTGGAGCTATAAACATGAACATTTAGCTAGGTTGTTAATGCACTGTTGGAGCTATAAACATGAACATTTAGCTCATATTAATGCACTGTGGAGCTATAAACATGAACATTTAGCTCATATTAATGCACTGTGGAGGTCTAAACATGAACATTTAGCTAGGTGTTAATGCACTGTTGGAGCTATAAACATGAACATTTAGCTAGGTATTAATGCACTGTTGGAGCTATAAACATGAACATTTAGCTAGTGGTTAATGCACTGTTGGAGCTATAAACATGAACAATTTAGCTCATATTAATGCACTGTGGAGCTATAAACATGAACCATTTAGCTCATATTAATGCACTGTGGAGCTATAAACATGAACATTTAGCTCATATTAATGCACTGTGGAGCTATAAACATGAACATTTAGCTCATATTAATGCACTGTGGAGCTATAAAACATGAACATTTAGGCTTAGGTGTTAATGCACTGTTGGAGCTATAAACATGAACATTTAGCTCATATTAATGCCCTGTGGAGCTATAAACATGAACATTTAGCTAGGTGTTCATGCACTGTTGGAGCTATAAACATGAACATTTAGCTCATATTAATGCACTGTGGAGCTATAAACATGAACATTTAGCTAGGTGTTAATGCACTGTTGGAGCTATAAACATGAACATTTAGCTCATATAATGCACTGTTGGAGCTATAAACATGAACATTTAGCTAGGTGTTAATGCACTGTTGGAGCTATAACATGAACATTTAGCTCATATTAATGCACTGTGGAGCTATAAACATGAACATTTAGCTCATATTAATGCACTGTGGAGCTATAAACATGAACATTTAGCTAGGTGTTAATGCACTGTTGGAGCTATAAAACATGAACATTTAGCTAGGTGTTAATGCACTGTTGGAGCTATAAACATGAACATTTAGCTCATATTAATGCACTGTGGAGCTATAAACATGAACATTTAGCTCCTATTAATGCACTGTGGAGCTATAAACATGAACATTTAGCTCATATTAATGCACTGTGGAGCTATAAACATGAACATTTAGCTCATATTAATGCACTGTGGAAGCTATAAACATGAACATTTAGCTAGGTGTTAATGCACTGTTGGAGCTATAAACATGAAATTTTAGCTCATATTAATGCACAGGGAGCTAAAACATGAACATTCTAGCTCATATTAATGCACTGTTGGAGCTATAAACATGAACATTTAGCTCATATTCATGCACTGTTGGAGCTATAAACATGAAAATTTAGCTCATATTAATGCACTGTGGAGCTATAAACATGAAACATTTAGCTCATATTAATGCACTGTGGAGCTATAAACATGAAATTAGCTAGGTGTACTGCACTGTGGAGCTACTAAACATGAACATTTAGCTCCTATTAATGCACTGTTGGAGCTATCAACATGAACATTTAGCTAGGTGTTAATGCACTGTTGGAGCTATAAACATGAACATTAGCTCATATTAATGCACTGTGGAGCTATAAACATGACAATTTAGCTCATATTAATGCACTGTGGAGCTCTAAACATGAACATTTAGCTAGGTCGTTAATGCACTGTTGGAGCTATAAACATGAACATTTAGCTAGGTGTTAATGCACTGTTGGAGCTATAAACATGAACATTAGCTAGGTGTTAATGCACTGTTGGAGCTATAAACATGAACATTTAGCTCATATTAATGCACTGTGGAGCTATAAACATGAACATTTAGCTAGGTGTTAATGCACTGTTGGAGCTATAAACATGAACATTTAGCTAGGTGTTAATGCACTGTTGGAGCTATAAACATGAACATTAGCTCATATTAATGCACTGTGGAGCTATAAACATGAACATTTAGCTAGGTGTTAATGCACTGTTTGGAGCTATAAACATGAACATTTAGCTAGGTGTTAATGCACTGTTGGAGCTATAAACATGAACATTTAGCTCATATTAATGCACTGTGGAGCTATAAACATGAACATTTAGCTCATATTAATGCACTGTGGAGCTATAAACATGAACATTTAGCTAGGTGTTAATGCACTGTTGGAGCTATAAACATGAACATTTAGCTCATATTAATGCACTGTTGGAGCTATAAACATGAACATTTAGCTAGGTGTTAATGCACTGTTGGAGCTATAACATGAACATTTAGCTCATATTAATGCACTGTGGAGCTATAAACATGAACATTTAGCTCATATTAATGCACTGTGGAGCTATAAACATGAACATTTAGCTAGGTGTTAATGCACTGTTGGAGCTATAACATGAACATTTAGCTAGGTGTTAATGCACTGTTGGAGCTATAAACATGAACATTTAGCTAGGTGTTAATGCACTGTTGGAGCTATAAACATGAAATTTAGCTCATATTAATGCACTGTGGAGCTATAAACATGAACATTTAGCTAGGTGTTAATGCACTGTTGGAGCTATAAACATGAACATTTAGCTAGGTGTTAATGCACTGTTGGAGCTATAAACATGAACATTTAGCTCATATTAATGCACTGTGGAGCTATAAACATGAACATTTAGCTAGGTGTTAATGCACTGTTGGAGCTATAAACATGAACATTTAGCTAGGTGTTAATGCACTGTTGGAGCTATAAACATGAACATTTAGCTCATATTAATGCACTGTGGAGCTATAAACATGAACATTTAGCTAGTGTTAATGCACTGTTGGAGCTATAAACATGAACATTTAGCTCATATTAATGCACTGTTGGAGCTATAAACATGAACATTTAGCTAGGTGTTAATGCACTGTTGGAGCTATAAACATGAACATTTAGCTCATATTAATGCACTGTGGAGCTATAACATGAACATTAGCTCATTAATGCACTGTGGAGGTATAAACATGAACATTTAGCTAGGTGTTAATGCACTGTTGGAGCTATAAACATGAACATTTAGCTAGGTATTAATGCACTGTTGGAGCTATAAACAGAACTTTAGGCTAGGTGTTAATGCACTGTTGGAGCTATAAACATGAACATTTAGCTAGGTGTTAATGCACTGTTGGAGCTATAAACATGAACATTTAGCTCATATTAATGCACTGTGGAGCTATAAACATGAACATTTAGCTATATTAATGCACTGTGGAGCTTAAACATGAACATTAGCTCATATTAATGCACTGTGGAGCTATAAACATGAACATTTAGCTCATATTAATGCACTGTGGAGCTATAAACATGAACATTTAGCTAGGTGTTAATGCAACTGTTGGAGCTATAAACATTAACATTTAGCTATATTATGCACTTTGGAGCTATAAACATGAACATTTAGCTAGGTGTTAATGCACTGTTGGAGCTATAAACATGAACATTAGCTCATATTAATGCACTGTTGGAGCTATAACATGAAACATTTAGCTAGGTGTTAATGCACTGTTGGAGCTATAAACCATGAACATTTAGCTCATATTAATGCACTGTGGAGCTATTAACATGAACATTAGCTCATATTATGCACTGTGGGAGCTATAAACATGAACATTTAGCTAGGTGTTAATGCACTGTTGGAGCTATAAACATGAACATTTAGCTAGGTGTTACTGCACTGTTGGAGCTATAAACATGAACATTTAGCTATATTAATGCACTGTGGAGCTATAAACATGAACATTTAGCTCATATTAATGCACTGTGGAGCTATAAACATGAACATTTAGCTCATATTAATGCACTGTGGAGCTATAAACATGAACATTTAGCTAGGTGTTAATGCACTGTTGGAGCTATAAACATGAACATTTAGCTCATATTAATGCACTGTGGAGCTATAAACATGAACATTTAGCTCATGTTAATGCACTGTTGGAGCTATAAACATGAACATTTAGCTCATATTAATGCACTGTTGGAGCTATAAACATGAACATTTAGCTCATGTTAATGCACTGTTGGAGCTATAAACATGAACATTTAGCTCATATTAATGCACTGTGGAGCTATAAACATGAACATTTAGCTAGGTGTTAATGCACTGTTGGAGCTATAAACATGAACATTTAGCTCATATTAATGCACTGTTGGAGCTATAAACATGAACATTTAGCTAGGTGTTAATGCACTGTTGGAGCTATAAACATGAACATTTAGCTCATATTAATGCACTGTGGAGCTATAAACATGAACATTTAGCTCATATTAATGCACTGTGGAGCTATAAACATGAACATTAGCTAGGTGTTAATGCACTGTTGGAGCTATAACATGAACATTTAGCTAGGTGTTAATGCACTGTTGGAGCTATATAACATGAACATTTAGCTCATATTAATGCACTGTGGAGCATAAACCTGAACATTTTAGCTCATATTAATGCACTGTGGAGCTATAAACATGAACATTTAGCTCATATTAATGCACTGTGGAGCTATAAACATGACATTTAGCTCATATTAATGCACTGTGGAGCTATAAACATGAACATTTAGCTAGGTGTTAATGCCACTGTTGGAGCTATAAACATGAACATTTAGCTCATATTAATGCACAGTGGAGCTATAAACATGAACATTTAGCTCATATTAATGCACTGTTGGAGCTATAAACATGAACATTTAGCTCATATTAATGCACTGTTGGAGCTATAAACATGAACATTTAGCTCATATTAATGCACTGTGGAGCTATAAACATGAACATTTAGCTCATATTAATGCACTGTGGAGCTATAACATGAACATTTAGCTAGGTGTTAATGCACTGTTGGAGCTATAAACATGAACATTTTAGCTCATATTAATGCCACTGTTGGAGCTATAAACATGAACATTTAGCTAGGTGTTAATGCACTGTTGGAGCTATAAACATGAACATTTAGCTCATATTAATGCACTGTGGAGCTATAAACATGAACATTTAGCTCATATTAATGCACTGTGGAGCTATAACATGAACATTTAGCTAGGTGTTAATGCACTGTTGGAGCTATAAACATGAACATTTAGCTAGGTGTTAATGCACTGTTGGAGCTATAAACATGAACATTTAGCTAGGTGTATGCACTGTTGGAGCTATAACCATGAACATTTAGCTAGGGTGTTAATGCCACTGTTGGAGCTATAAACATGAACATTTAGCTCATATAATGCACTGTGGAGCTATAAACATGAACATTTAGCTAGGTGTTAATGCACTGTTGGAGCTATAAACATGAACATTTAGCTCATATTAATGCACTGTGGAGCTATAAACATGAACATTTAGCTAGGTGTTAATGCACTGTTGGAGCTATAAACATGAACATTTAGCTCATAATAATGCACTGTGGAGCTATAAACATGAACATTTAGCTCATATTAATGCACTGTTGGAGCTATAAACATGAACATTTAGCTCATATTAATGCACTGTTGGAGCTATAAACATGAACATTTAGCTCATATTAATGCACTGTGGAGCTATAAACATGAACATTTAGCTAGGTGTTAATGCACTGTTGGAGCTATAAACATGAACATTTAGCTCATATTAATGCACTGTGGAGCTATAAACATGAACATTTAGCTAGGTGTTAATGCACTGTTGGAGCTATAAACATGAACATTTAGCTCTATTAATGCACTGTTGGAGCTATAAACATGAACATTTAGCTAGGTGTTTAATGCACTGTTGGAGCTATAAAAATGAACATTTAGCTCATATTTATGCACTGTGGAGCGGATAACATGAACAGTTAGCCATATTAATGCCTGTGGAGCTATAAACATGACATTTCAAGCTAGGTTGTAAATGCACTGTTGGAGCTATAAACATGAACATTTAGCTAGGTGTTAATGCACTGTTGGAGCTATAAACATGAACATTTAGCTCATATTATGCACTGGGAGCTATAAACCATGAACATTTAGCTCATATTAATGCACTGTGGAGCTATAAACATTGAACATTTAGCATCATATTAATGCACTGTGGAGCTCTATAAACATGAAACATTTAGCTCATATAATGCACTGTGGAGCTTATACACATTGAACTTTAGCTAGTTGTTAATGCACTGTTGGAGCTATAGAAACATGAACATTTAGCCTCATATTAATGCACAGTGGAGCTATAAACATGAACATTTAGCTAAGTGTTAATGCACTGTTGGAGCTATAAACATGAACATTTAGCTCTATTAATGCACTGTGGAGCTATAAACATGAACATTTAGCTCATATTAATGCACTGTGGAGCTATAAACATGAACATTTAGCTCATATTAATGCACTGTTGGAGCTATAAACATGAACATTTAGCTATGTTAATGCACTGTGGAGCTATAAACATGAACATTTAGCTAGGTGTTAATGCACTGTTGGAGCTATAAACATGAACATTTAGCTCAGTGTTAATGCACTGTTGGAGCTATAAACATGAACATTTAGCTCATATTAATGCACTGTTGGAGCTATAAACATGGACATTTAGCTCAGGTAGTTAATGCACTGTGGAGCTATAAACATGAAACATTAGCTAGGTGTTAATGCACTGTTGGAGCTATAAACATGAACATTTAGCTAGGTGTTAATGCACTGTTGGAGCTATAAACATGAACATTTAGCTAGGTGTTAATGCACTGTTGGAGCTATAAACATGAACATTTAGCTCATATTAATGCACTGTGGAGCTATAAACATGAACATTTAGCTAGGTGTTAATGCACTGTTGGAGCTATAAACATGAACATTTAGCTCATATTAATGCACTGTTGGAGCTATAAACATGAACATTTAGCTAGGTGTTAATGCACTGTTGGAGCTATAAACATGAACATTTAGCTCATATTAATGCACTGTGGAGCTATAAACATGAACATTTAGCTCATATTAATGCACTGTGGAGCTATAAACATGAACATTTAGCTAGGTGTTAATGCACTGTTGGAGCTATAAACATGAACATTTAGCTAGTATTAATGCACTGTTGGAGCTATAAACATGAACATTTAGCTAGGTTTAATGCACTGTTGGAGCTATAAACATGAACATTTAGCTCAGTATTAATGCACTGTTGGAGCTATAAACATGAACATTTAGCTCATATTAATGCACTGTGGAGCTATAAACATGAACATTTAGCTCATATTAATGCACTGTGGAGCTATAAACATGAACATTTAGCTCATATTAATGCACTGTGGAGCTATAAACATGAACATTTAGCTAGGTGTTAATGCACTGTTGGAGCTATAAACATGAACATTTAGCTCATATTAATGCACTGTGGAGCTATAAACATGAACATTTAGCTAGGTGTTAATGCACTGTTGGAGCTATAAACATGAACATTTAGCTCATATTAATGCACTGTGGAGCTATAAACATGAACATTTAGCTAGGTGTTAATGCACTGTTGGAGCTATAAACATGAACATTTAGCTCATATTAATGCACTGTGGAGCTATAAACATGAACATTTAGCTAGGTGTTAATGCACTGTTGGAGCTATAAACATGAACATTTAGCTAGGTGTTAATGCACTGTTGGAGCTATAAACATGAACATTTAGCTCATATTAATGCACTGTGGAGCTATAAACATGAACATTTAGCTAGGTGTTAATGCACTGTTGGAGCTATAAACATGAACATTTAGCTAGGTGTTAATGCACTGTTGGAGCTATAAACATGAACATTTAGCTCATATTAATGCACTGTGGAGCTATAAACATGAACATTTAGCTAGTTGTTAATGCACTGTTGGAGCTATAAACATGAACATTTAGCTCATATTAATGCACTGTTGGAGCTATAAACATGAACATTTAGCTAGGTGTTAATGCACTGTTGGAGCTATAAACATGAACATTTAGCTCATATTAATGCACTGTGGAGCTATAAACATGAACATTTAGCTCATATTAATGCACTGTGGAGGTATAAACATGAACATTTAGCTAGGTGTTAATGCACTGTTGGAGCTATAAACATGAACATTTAGCTAGGTATTAATGCACTGTTGGAGCTATAAACATGAAACATTTAGCTAGGTATTAATGCACTGTTGGAGCTATAAACATGAACATTTAGCTTCATATTAATGCACTGTGGAGCTATAAACATGAACATTTAGCTCATATTAATGCACTGTGGAGCTATAAACATGAACATTTAGCTCATATTAATGCACTGGGAGCTATAAACATGAACATTTAGCTCATATTAATGCACTGTGGAGCTATAAACATGAACATTTAGCTAGGTGTTAATGCACTGTTGGAGCTATAAACATGAACATTTAGCTCATATTAATGCACTGTGGAGCTATAAACATGAACATTTAGCTAGGTGTTAATGCACTGTTGGAGCTATAAACATGAACATTTAGCTCATATTAATGCACTGTGGAGCTATAAACATGAACATTAGCTAGGTGTTAATGCACTGTTGGAGCTATAAACATGAACATTTAGCTCATATTAATGCAACTGTTGGAGCTATAAACATGACATTTAGCTAGGTGTTAATGCACTGTTGGAGCTATAAACATGAACATTTAGCTCATATTAATGCACTGTGGAGCTATAAACATGAACATTTAGCTCATATTAATGCACTGTGGAGCTATAAACATGAACATTTAGCTAGGTGTTAATGCACTGTTGGAGCTATAAACATGAACATTTAGCTAGGTGTTAATGCACTGTTGGAGCTATAAACATGAACATTTAGCTCATATTAATGCACTGTGGAGCTATAAACATGAACATTTAGCTCATATTAATGCACTGTGGAGCTATAAACATGAACATTTAGCTCATATTAATGCACTGTGGAGCTATAAACATGAACATTAGCTCATATTAATGCACTGTGGAGCTATAAACATGAACATTTAGCTAGGTGTTAATGCACTGTTGGAGCTATAAACATGAACATTTAGCTCATATATGCACAGTGGAGCTATAAACATGAACATTTAGCTCATATTAATGCACTGTTGGAGCTATAAACATGAACATTTAGCTCATATTAATGCACTGTTGGAGCTATAAACATGAACATTTAGCTCATATTAATGCACTGTGGAGCTATAAACATGAACATTTAGCTCATATTAATGCACTGTGGAGCTATAAACATGAACATTAGCTAGGTGTTTATGCACTGTTGGAGCTATAAACATGAACATTTAGCTCATATTAATGCACTGTTGGAGCTATAAACATGAACATTTAGCTAGGTGTTAATGCACTGTTGGAGCTATAAACATGAACATTTAGCTCATATTAATGCACTGTGGAGCTATAAACATGAACATTTAGCTCATATTAATGCACTGTGGAGCTATAAACATGAACATTTAGCTAGGTGTTAATGCACTGTTGGAGCTATAAACATGAACATTTAGCTAGGTGTTAATGCACTGTTGGAGCTATAAACATGAACATTTAGCTAGGTGTTAATGCACTGTTGGAGCTATAAACATGAACATTTAGCTCATATTAATGCACTGTGGAGCTATAAACATGAACATTTAGCTAGGTGTTAATGCACTGTTGGAGCTATAAACATGAACATTTAGCTAGGTGTTAATGCACTGTTGGAGCTATAAACATGAACATTTAGCTCATATTAATGCACTGTGGAGCTATAAACATGAACATTTAGCTAGGTGTTAATGCACTGTTGGAGCTATAAACATGAACATTTAGCTAGGTGTTAATGCACTGTTGGAGCTATAAACATGAACATTTAGCTCATATTAATGCACTGTGGAGCTATAAACATGAACATTTAGCTCATATTAATGCACTGTGGAGCTATAAACATGAACATTTAGCTAGGTGTTAATGCACTGTTGGAGCTATAAACATGAACATTTAGCTCATATTAATGCACTGTTGGAGCTATAAACATGAACATTTAGCTAGGTGTTAATGCACTGTTGGAGCTATAAACATGAACATTTAGCTCATATTAATGCACTGTGGAGCTATAAACATGAACATTTAGCTCATATTAATGCACTGTGGAGCTATAAACATGAACATTTAGCTAGGTGTTAATGCACTGTTGGAGCTATAAACATGAACATTTAGCTAGGTGTTAATGCACTGTTGGAGCTATAAACATGAACATTTAGCTACGGTGTTAATGCACTGTTGGAGCTATAAACATGAAACATTTAGCTCATATTAATGCACTGTGGAGCTATAAACATGAACATTTAGCTAGGTGTGAATGCACTGTTGGAGCTATAAACATGAACATTTAGCTAGGTGTTAATGCACTGTTGGAGCTATAAACATGAACATTTTAGCTCATATTAATGCACTGTGGAGCTATAAACATGAACATTTAGCTAGGTGTTAATGCACTGTTGGAGCTATAAACATGAACATTTAGCTAGTGTTAATGCACTGTTGGAGCTATAAACATGAACATTTAGCTCATATTAATGCACTGTGGAGCTATAAACATGAACATTTAGCTAGTTGTTAATGCACTGTTGGAGCTATAAACATGAACATTTAGCTCATATTAATGCACTGGTTGGAGCTATAAACATGAACATTTAGCTAGGTGTTAATGCACTGTTGGGAGCTATAAACTGAACATTTAGCTCATATTAATGCACTGTGGAGCTATAAACATGAACATTTAGCTCATATTAATGCACTGTGGAGGTATAAACATGAACATTTAGCTAGGTGTTAATGCACTGTTGGAGCTATAACATGAACATTTAGCTAGGTATTAATGCACTGTTGGAGCTATAAACATGAACATTTAGCTAGGTGTTAATGCACTGTTGAGCTATAAACATGAACATTTAGCTCGTATTAATGCACTGTGGAGCTATAAACATGAACATTTAGCTCATATTAATGCACTGTGGAGCTATAAACATGAACATTAGCTCATATTAATGCACTGTGGAGCTATAAACATGAACATTTAGCTCATATTAATGCACTGTGGAGCTATAAACATGAACATTTAGCTAGGTGTTAATGCACTGTTGGAGCTATAAACATTAACATTAGCTCATATTAATGCACTGTGGAGCTATAAACATGAACATTTAGCTAGGTGTTAATGCACTGTTGGAGCTATAAACATGAACATTTAGCTCATATTAATGCACTGTTGGAGCTATAAACATGAACATTTAGCTAGGTGTTAATGCACTGTTGGAGCTATAAACATGAACATTTAGCTCATATTAATGCACTGTGGAGCTATAAACATGAACATTTAGCTCATATTAATGCACTGTGGAGCTATAAACATGAACATTTAGCTAGGTGTTAATGCACTGTTGGAGCTATAAACATGAACATTTAGCTAGGTGTTAATGCACTGTTGGAGCTATAAACATGAACATTTAGCTCATATTAATGCACTGTGGAGCTATAAACATGAACATTTAGCTCATATTAATGCACTGTGGAGCTATAAACATGAACATTTAGCTCATATTAATGCACTGTGGAGCTATAAACATGAACATTTAGCTAGGTGTTAATGCACTGTTGGAGCTATAAACATGAACATTTAGCTCATATTAATGCACAGTGGAGCTATAAACATGAACATTTAGCTCATATTAATGCACTGTTGGAGCTATAACATGAACATTTAGCTCATATTAATGCACTGTGGAGCTATAAACATGAACATTTAGCTCATATTAATGCCACTGTGGAGCTATAAACATGAACATTTAGCTCATATTAATGCATGTGGAGCTATAAACAGAACATTTAGCTAGTGTTAATGCACTGTTGGAGCTATAAACATGAACATTTAGCTCATATTAATGCACTGTTGGAGCTATAAACATGAACATTTAGCTAGGTGTTAATGCACTGTTGGAGCTATAAACATGAACATTTAGCTCATATTAATGCACTGTGGAGCTATAAACATGAACATTTAGCTCATATTAATGCACTGGTTGGAGCTATAACATGAACATTTAGCTAGGTGTTATGCACTGTGAGCTATAACTGACATTTAGCTAGGTGTTAATGCACTGTTGGAGCTATAACATGAACATTTAGCTAGGTGTTAATGCACTGTTGGAGCTATAAACCATGAACATTTAGCTCATATTAATGCACTGTGGAGCTAAAACATGAAACATTTAGCTCATATAATGCACTGTGGAGCTATAAACAGACATTTAGCTCATATTAATGCACTGTGAGCTATAAACATGACATTTAGCTCAGTATTAATGCACTGTGGAGCTATAACATGAACATTTAGCTAGTTGTTAATGCACATGTTGAGCTATAAAACATGAACATTTAGCTCATATTAATGCACAGTGGAGCTATAAACATGAACATTTAGCTCATATTAATGCACTGTTGGAGCTATAAACATGAACATTTAGCTCATATTAATGCACTGTTGGAGCTATAAACATGAACATTTAGCTCAGATTAATGCACTGTGGAGCTATAACATGAACATTTAGCTAGATTAATGCACTGTGGAGCTATAAACATGAACATTTAGCTAGGTGTTAATGCACTGTTGGAGCTATAAACATGAACATTTAGCTATATTAATGCACTGTTGGAGCTATAAACATGAACATTAAGCTAGGTGTTAATGCACTGTTGGAGCTATAAACATGAACATTTAGCTCATATTAATGCACTGTGGAGCTATAAACATGAACATTAGCTCATATTAATGCACTGTGGAGCTATAAACATGAACATTTAGCTAGGTGTTAATGCACTGTTGGAGCTATAAACATGAACATTTAGCTAGGTGGTTAATGCACTGTTGGAGCTATAAACATGAACATTTAGCTAGGTGTTAATGCACTGTTGGAGCTATAAACATGAACATTTAGCTAGGTGTTAATGCACTGTTGGAGCTATAAACATGAACATTTAGCTCATATTAATGCACTGTGGAGCTATAAACATGAACATTTAGCTAGGTGTTAATGCACTGTTGGAGCTATAAACATGAACATTTAGCTCATATTAATGCACTGTGGAGCTATAAACATGAACATTTAGCTAGGTGTTAATGCACTGTTGGAGCTATAAACATGAACATTTAGCTCATATTAATGCACTGTGGAGCTATAAACATGAACATTTAGCTCATATTAATGCACTGTTGGAGCTATAAACATGAACATTTAGCTCATATTAATGCACTGTTGGAGCTATAAACATGAACATTTAGCTCATATTAATGCACTGTGGAGCTATAAACATGAACATTTAGCTAGGTGTTAATGCACTGTTGGAGCTATAAACATGAACATTTAGCTCATATTAATGCACTGTGGAGCTATAAACATGAACATTTAGCTAGGTGTTAATGCACTGTTGGAGCTATAAACATGAACATTTAGCTCATATTAATGCACTGTTGGAGCTATAAACATGAACATTTAGCTAGGTGTTAATGCACTGTTGGAGCTATAAACATGAACATTTAGCTCATATTAATGCACTGTGGAGGCTATAAACATGAACATTTAGCTCATATTAATGCACTGTGGAGCTATAAACATGAACATTTAGCTAGGTGTTAATGCACTGTTGGAGCTATAAACATGAACATTTAGCTAGGTGTTAATGCACTGTTGGAGCTATAAACATGAACATTTAGCTCATATTAATGCACTGTGGAGCTATAAACATGAACATTTAGCTCATATTAATGCACTGTGGAGCTATAACATGAACATTTAGCTCATATTAATGCACTGTGGAGCGATAAACATGAACATTAGCTCATATTAATGCACTGTGGAGCTATAAAACATGAACATTTAGCTAGGTGTTAATGCACTGTTGGAGCTATAAACATGAACATTTAGCTCATATTAATGCACAGTGGAGCTATAAACATGAACATTTAGCTCATATTAATGCACTGTTGGAGCTATAAACATGAACATTTAGCTCATATTAATGCACTGTTGGAGCTATAAACATGAACATTTAGCTCATATTAATGCACTGTGGAGCTATAAACATGAACATTTAGCTCATATTAATGCACTGTGGAGCTATAAACATGAACATTTAGCTAGGTGTTAATGCACTGTTGGAGCTATAAACATGAACATTTAGCTCATATTAATGCACTGTTGGAGCTATAAACATGAACATTTAGCTAGGTGTTAATGCACTGTTGGAGCTATAAACATGAACATTTAGCTCATATTAATGCACTGTGGAGCTATAAACATGAACATTTAGCTCATATTAATGCACTGTGGAGCTATAAACATGAACATTTAGCTAGGTGTTAATGCACTGTTGGAGCTATAAACATGAACATTTAGCTAGGTGTTAATGCACTGTTGGAGCTATAAACATGAACATTTAGCTAGGTGTTAATGCACTGTTGGAGCTATAAACATGAACATTTAGCTAGGTGTTAATGCACTGTTGGAGCTATAAACATGAACATTTAGCTCATATTAATGCACTGTGGAGCTATAAACATGAACATTTAGCTAGGTGTTAATGCACTGTTGGAGCTATAAACATGAACATTTAGCTCATATTAATGCACTGTGGAGCTATAAACATGAACATTTAGCTAGGTGTTAATGCACTGTTGGAGCTATAAACATGAACATTTAGCTCATATTAATGCACTGTGGAGCTATAAACATGAACATTTAGCTCATATTAATGCACTGTTGGAGCTATAAACATGAACATTTAGCTCATGGAGCTATAAACATGAACATTAGCTCATATTAATGCACGTTGGAGCTATAAACATGAACATTTATCTCATATTAATGCACTGTTGGAGCTATAAACATAAGCATTTAGCTCATATTAAATGCACTGTTGGAGCTATAAACATGAACATTTAGCTCATATTAAGGCACTGTGGAGCTATAACATGAACATTTAGCTCATATTAATGCACTGTGGAGCTATAAACATGAACATTTAGCTAGGTGTTAATGCACTGTTGGAGCTATAACATGAACATTAGCTAGGTGTTAATGCACTGTTGGAGCTATAAACATGAACATTTAGCTAGGTTTAATGCACTGTTGGAGCTATAAACATGAACATTTAGCTCATAGTTAATGCACTGTTGGAGCTATAAACATGAACATTTAGCTAGGTGTTATGCACTGTTGGAGCTATAAACATGAACATTTAGCTAGGTGTTAATGCACTGTTGGAGCTATAAACATGACATTTAGCTCATATTAATGCACTGTTGGAGCTATAAACATGAACATTTAGCTAGGTGTTAATGCACTGTGGAGCTATAAACATGAACATTTAGCTCATATTAATGCACTGTGGAGCTATAAACATGAACATTTAGCTCATATTAATGCACTGTGGAGCTATAAACATGAACATTTAGCTAGGTGTTAATGCACTGTTGGAGCTATAAACATGAACATTTAGCTAGGTATTAATGCCCTGTTGGAGCTATAAACATGAACATTTAGCTAGGTGTTAATGCACTGTTGGAGCTATAACATGAACATTTAGCCTCATATTAATGCACTGTGGAGCTATAAACATGAACATTTAGCTCATATTAATGCACTGTGGAGCTATAAAACATGAACATTTAGCTCATATTAATGCACTGTGGAGCTATAAACATGAACATTTAGCTCATATTAATGCACTGTGGAGCTATAAAACTGAACATTTAGCTAGGTGTTAATGCACTGGTTTGGAGCTATAAACATGAACATTTAGCTCATATTAATGCACTGTGGAGCTATAAAACATGAACATTTAGCTAGGTGTTAATGCACTGTTGGAGCTATAAACATGAACATTTAGCTCATATTAATGCACTGTGGAGCTATAAACATGAACATTTAGCTAGGTGTTAATGCACTGTTGGAGCTATAAACATGAACATTTAGCTCATATTAATGCACTGTTGGAGCTATAAACATGAACATTTAGCTAGGTGTTATGCACTGTTGGAGCTATAAACATGAACATTTAGCTCATATTAATGCACTGTGGAGCTATAAACATGAACATTTAGCTCATATTAATGCACTGTGGAGCTATAAACATGAACATTTAGCTAGGTGTTAATGCACTGTTGGAGCTATAAACATGACATTTAGCTAGGTGTTAATGCACTGTTGGAGCTATAAACATGAACATTAGCTCATATTAATGCACTGGTGGAGCTATAAACATGAACATTTAGCTCATATTAATGCACCTGTGGAGCTATAAACATGAACATTTAGCTCATATTAATGCAACTGTGGGAGCTATAAACATGAACATTGTAGCTCATATTAATGCACTGTGGAGCTATAAACATGAACATTTAGCTAGGTGTTAATGCACTGTTGGAGCTTATAAACATGAACATTTAGCTCATATTAATGCACAGTGGAGCTATAAACATGAACATTTAGCTCATATTAATGCACTGTTGGAGCTAGAAACATGAACATTTAGCTCATATTAATGCACTGTTGGAGCTATAAACATGACATTTAGCTCATATTAATGCACTGTGGAGCTATAAACATGAACATTTAGCTCATATTAATGCACTGTGGAGCTATAAACATGAACATTTAGCTAGGTGTTAATGCACTGTTGGAGCTATAACATGAACATTTAGCTCATATTAATGCACTGTTGGAGCTATAAACATGAACATTTAGCTAGGGTGTTAATGCACTGTTGGAGCTATAAACATGAACATTTAGCTCATATTAATGCACTGTGGAGCTATAAACATGAACCATTTAGCTCATATTAATGCACTGTGGAGCTATAAACATGAACATTTAGCTAGGGTGTTATGCACTGTTGGAGCTATAAACATGAACATTTAGCTAGGTGTTAATGCACTGTTGGAGCTATAAACATGAACATTTAGCTCATATTAATGCAACTGTGGGAGCTATAAACATGAACATTTAGCTAGGTGTTAATGCACTGTTGGAGCTATAAACATGAACATTTAGCTCATATTAATGCACTGTGGAGCTATAAACATGAACATTTAGCTAGGTGTTAATGCACTGTTGGAGCTATAAACATGAACATTTAGCTCATATTAATGCACTGTGGAGCTATAAACATGAACATTTAGCTCATATTAATGCACTGTTGGAGCTAAACATGAACATTAGCTCATATTAATGCACTGTTGGAGCTATAAACATGAACATTTAGCTCATATTAATGCACTGTTGGAGCTATAAACATGAACATTTAGCTCATATTAATGCACTGTTGGAGCTATAAACATGAACATTTAGCTCATATTAATGCACTGTGGAGCTATAAACATGAACATTTAGCTCATATTAATGCACTGTGGAGCTATAAACATGAACATTTAGCTAGGTGTTAATGCACTGTTGGAGCTATAAACATGAACATTTAGCTAGGTGTTAATGCACTGTTGGCTATAAACATGAACATTTAGCTAGGTGTTAATGCACTGTTGGAGCTATAAACATGAACATTTAGCTAGGTGTAATGCACTGTTGGAGCTATAAACATGAACATTTAGCTCATATTAATGCACTGTTGGAGCTATAAACATGAACATTTAGCTAGGTGTTAATGCACTGTTGGAGCTATAAACATGAACATTTAGCTAGGTGTTAATGCACTGTTGGAGCTATAAACATGAACATTTAGCTCATATTAATGCACTGTTGGAGCTATAAACATGAACATTTAGCTAGGTGTTAATGCACTGTTGGAGCTATAAACATGAACATTTAGCTAGGTGTTAATGCACTGTTGGAGCTATAAACATGAACATTTAGCTCATATTAATGCACTGTGGAGCTATAAACATGAACATTTAGCTCATATTAATGCACTGTGGAGCTATAAACATGAACATTTAGCTATGTTAATGCACTGTTGGAGCTATAAACATGAACATTTAGCTCATATTAATGCACTGTGGAGCTATAAACATGAACATTTAGCTCATATTAATGCACTGTGGAGCTATAAACATGAACATTTAGCTAGGTGTTAATGCACTGTTGGAGCTATAAACATGAACATTTAGCTAGGTGTTAATGCACTGTTGGAGCTATAAACATGAACATTTAGCTCATATTAATGCACTGTTGGAGCTATAAACATGAACATTTAGCTATGTTAATGCACTGTGGAGCTATAAACATGAACATTTAGCTAGGTGTTAATGCACTGTTGGAGCTATAAACATGAACATTTAGCTCATGTTAATGCACTGTGGAGCTATAAACATGAACATTTAGCTCATATTAATGCACTGTTGGAGCTATAAACATGAACATTTAGCTAGGTGTTAATGCACTGTTGGAGCTATAAACATGAACATTTAGCTCATATTAATGCACTGTGGAGCTATAAACATGAACATTTAGCTCATATTAATGCACTGTGGAGCTATAACATGAACATTTAGCTAGGTGTTAATGCACTGTTGGAGCTATAAACATGAACATTTAGCTCATATTAATGCACTGTGGAGCTATAAACATGAACATTTAGCTAGGTGTTAATGCACTGTTGGAGCTATAAACATGAACATTTAGCTAGGTGTTAATGCACTGTTGGAGCTATAAACATGAACATTTAGCTCATATTAATGCACTGTGGAGCTATAAACATGAACATTTAGCTCATATTAATGCACTGTGGAGCTATAAACATGAACATTTAGCTCATATTAATGCACTGTGGAGCTATAAACATGAACATTTAGCTCATATTAATGCACTGTTGGAGCTATAAACATGAACATTTAGCTAGGTGTTAATGCACTGTTGGAGCTATAAACATGAACATTTAGCTAGGTGTTAATGCACTGTTGGAGCTATAAACATGAACATTTAGCTCATATTAATGCACTGTGGAGCTATAAACATGAACATTTAGCTATATTAATGCACTGTGGAGCTATAAACATGAACATTTAGCTAGTGTTAATGCACTGTGGAGCTATAAACATGAACATTTAGCTCATATTAATGCACTGTGGAGCTATAAACATGAACATTTAGCTAGGTGTTAATGCACTGTTGGAGCTATAAACATGAACATTTAGCTAGGTTAATGCACTGTTGGAGCTATAAACATGAACATTTAGCTCATATTAATGCACTGTGGAGCTATAAACATGAACATTTAGCTCATATTAATGCACTGTGGAGCTATAAACATGAACATTTAGCTCATATTAATGCACTGTGGAGCTATAAACATGAACATTTAGCTAGGTGTTAATGCACTGTGGAGCTATAAACATGAACATTTAGCTATTAATGCACTGTGGAGCTATAAACATGAACATTTAGCTCATATTAATGCACTGTTGGAGCTATAAACATGAACATTTAGCTATATTAATGCACTGTTGGAGCTATAAACATGAACATTTAGCTATATTAATGCACTGTGGAGCTATAAACATGAACATTTAGCTCATATTAATGCACTGTGGAGCTATAAACATGAACATTTAGCTCATTTAATGCACTGTGGAGCTATAAACATGAACATTTAGCTCATATTAATGCACTGTGGAGCTATAACATGAACATTTAGCTAGGTGTTAATGCACTGTTGGAGCTATAAACATGAACATTTAGCTCATATTAATGCACTGTGGAGCTATAAACATGAACATTTAGCTAGGTGTTAATGCACTGTTGGAGCTATAAACATGAACATTTAGCTCATATTAATGCACTGTTGGAGCTATAAACATGACATTTAGCTAGGTGTTAATGCACTGTTGGAGCTATAAACATGAACATTTAGCTCATATTAATGCACTGTGGAGCTATAAACATGAACATTTAGCTATATTAATGCACTGTTGGAGCTATAAACATGAACATTTAGCTAGTGTTAATGCACTGTTGGAGCTATAAACATGAACATTTAGCTCATATTAATGCACTGTGGAGCTATAACATGAACATTTAGCTCATATTAATGCACTGTGGAGCTATAAACATGAACATTTAGCTCATATTAATGCACTGTGGAGCTATAAACATGAACATTTAGCTAATTGTTATGCACTGTTGGAGCTATAAACATGAACATTTATAGCTCATATTAATGCACTGTGGAGCTATAAACATGAACATTTAGCTCAATATTATGCACTTTGGAGCTATAAACATGAACATTTAGCTCATATTAATGCCACGGGTGGAGCTATAAAATAACATTTAGCTCATATTAATGCACTGTGGAGCTATAAACATGAACATTTAGCTC